>NW_015163738.1:21537-41321 GCF_001447785.1 Gekko japonicus | reverse complement strand
AGTGCAAGAAAGCCCCGCGAAGGCCCTCCCTGGCCCCAGGCAGGCAGGGGTGGGGAGAGGCAGGGAGGAAGCAACTTACCCTCCCTCTTCTCCTGCCTCCTCCTGGCTGAATGAGGGCCGGAAGCGGGGCGGCGGAAGCAGGGGGCGGGGCTTCATCATGTGCCCCGCCCCCGTACCTCACCCGGGGGAACTGCGATCCCCCACGATCCCCCCCGAAATGACCTCTGCGTGATTCCCAAACAGGGATTTGAAGTTGTGACAACTCCGGACATGCACAAACGCGTTGGCACACTGGGGAGTTTCCACAGTTGGCACACTGGTCCACAGTGGCTCATTTTCTGCAGTTATTATTGTTGTAGAATATTACCTTAACAAGACAAGAGAATGAAAACATACAAAGATGCTATTTTGCTCCAACTTTGAATAGTAACTTGCAAGTCAACAAATGAGTCTATCCTGCGTTCCCTTCAGTCTCTCTCCAAGACATGGATATTGAGGATTTTGGTGATATCATATGCATATTCATTTGAACTGATTAAAGTTAGAGAGAGTGAATACAGACAGTGTATCTGTGTAATAGATCCAACTTCTTTGTTCTTTCCTCTGTCAGGTGACCCGTTGAATTCAGAAGAGAAGAAGAAGAGAAAACAGAGAAGGAACCGGACCACCTTCAACAGCAGCCAGCTGCAGGCACTGGAGAGAGTCTTTGAGCGGACACACTACCCGGATGCCTTTGTACGAGAAGACCTCGCACGCAGGGTCAACCTCACTGAAGCCAGGGTTCAGGTAACAAGCCAGCTTCCTCGTGAACACCGAACGTGGCCTAGGATTGGATGTATCTGCGGGTTTCCCAAACATCTCAAGTCCGCTCAACATAAATTATATATATTATATATTAACATTTACACAAATGCCCTTATGTTGAAGAAATCTGTTTATATGGTTTAGTCTGAGACCAGTACCTAAAAATAGTTTAAAGAATGGGGAGGATTCTGCCAGGAGCAATGTTAACACAAGGAAGTAGAAGCTATTAACAATAACCTGCTATGGATAGTTAGGATTGGGGTCCCCAACCTTTTTCAGCCTGTGGGCACGTTGGAATTTTGACACAGCATGGTGGGTGCCACCACAAAATGGCTGCCACAAAATGGCTGCCATATAGCTCCTTGCCACATATTTTGTAAGTCTTTAAGGTGCCACTGGACTCTTGCTCTTTTTTACTGTACAAAATGGCTGCTGCAGGAGGTGTAACCAGCCATGAAATCGTTGCCTCAGCTTACCTCCAGTCACACAGTGAAGGTCCTTGTGCTGTGGTGGAACCGGCTGCCAAAGCTACATTTTAAGAAATCTTCACAACCAATCAAAAGCGTTGCCGGGCAAAAGCCCCACCTGACCCACCCACTTTCTAAAAGCACTTGGCGGGGGGCCAGAAAAGGTGTCGGCTGGTGCCCGTGCCAGGCTGCCTGCGGGCGCCAGTATGGGGCCCCTGGTTTAGACTAAACCTACATGTTTCGTGCGTCTGTAATAGTTTCAGTTCTATAATTTCACAACCATGGCTGCAGTCACACGGAGCATTAGCCACGCTACAGAGATGGAAGGTAGGCGGATTTTCCGGGCGCGATCACAGCGCCACATCTGGGAAGCGTAGAGCTCCCGTGGCGAACTCGAGACTTCCCGCCGAAGATGCGGGGTAAAAAACTAGTACCTCCGAGGTACATGGGGCAAGGGCAGGCGCCTGATCGCATTTCTGGTGGAATACCGTGACATCCGGCGCCCGCCCATGTCCCGTCGTGAAAAGGTTCCCCCCCCCAAGTCTCCACAGGATGCGCACAAGCACCCAACGGCACATGCGCATGAGCGGACTTTGGTGGGGGGGGAACCTCCCGTTTCCCACGGAAGCAGCGCCTAGCGAATGCTGTTGTGATCGCGCTGCGCCGCTTCTTTGCCGCGCTGCAGGATCGTCGTGTGATCGTCACCCTCGTTTACCCGCCGGCACCAAGGGAAGGACCCATGGTGTGCCACTGGCACGTCTGATCACGGATCAAACTGCGCTGGGGCAATTAGCCACGCCTTCCCCCCGTGATATCCGGCCCATGTGACCGGGGCCCATGAGTACCAGAAACTTGACGTGTGTGATCCAGGTTGAATAGAGCAGCTGTCTTCCCTAGCCACCCCAGGTGTTTATGGCTTGTCATCACTTCATTGACTTGAGCCCAAGTGGCAGCTTGGAAACAGAGATTCCCTCCCTGCCGGGAGCAGGATTACAGGGGGCATTTTGGGATGCTGCAAGAGCCACAAAAGTCACACTTTGCTGGAGGAAGTCTTTGCCCCCTTCAAAACACTGCAGGAGATCCCCTCTGTTAAATTTTATTCCAGCATAGGTTTACATGAAAAGAGTATGTTAGAGTAAGACGTGACTAGCCTCTTAAAATGCCACTGGACTCATGTATTTTATTCTGCTACAGCACAGCTGCCTTTCTTGTTTTACTTTTTATCATCGGCTGCAGCCGGTGAGATCAGTCACTGTGCCCATCTAGTTCCAGAGGGGTCACTAAGGATGCCAGACTCCAGGAGTTCCCCGAGAATTACAGCTCCTCTCCCAACTACAGAGTCCCCCTGGAGAGAATGGAGGCTCTGGAGGGCGGGCTCTAGGGCATCGTGTACCCCACTGAGGTCCCCCTGTCCTCCCCAGGCTCCACCCCCAGATCTCCGGGAGATTCCCAACCTGGAGAAGGCAACCCTACGCCCTCCTGCCCTGCTGGTGGCCGGGAGGGACCCGGCAACCCCAGGGGTAACTGTGCTGGTCTGTGCTGTGTAACCGTGCAGAATTGTGAGTTTTTCATAAAAACAGGACAGTCTCCAATGGTTGCCAACTTTGACTTGGGAAATTCCTGGAGATTTGGTGGCAATACCTGGGGAGGGTGGTGTTTGGGAAAGGGAAGAAGCACCGCAGGGATGTGATGCCCGGGGGGGGGCATTTCCTCCAGGGGGAGCTGCTCTCTGTAGTCCGGCGAAAAGGTGTAATTCTGGGGGGACTCCAGGCCCCAACCAGAGGGTAGTCATCCTGCAGTCTGCATTTTGCTATTGTTTGTCATGCTGTCCATTTTTTGCAGAATTTCCTCCAGGGGGAGTTGCTCTCTGTAGTCCGGCGAAAAAGTGTAATTCTGGGGGGAACTCAAGGCCCCACCCAGAGGGTAGTCATCTTTCAGTCTGCATTTTGTCATTGTTTGTCATGCTGTCCATTTTTTGCATCTGATGGACTCTTACCAGGCCCATAGCCATGGTGGGGTATTTGGGGGCGATGCCCCCCACATATGGGCCCTGCCCCACCCCAGACATACATCTCTTTAAATATTGGCACGTGCTGCCCCTGCCGCATGATTCAGGGAGGGGAGGGAAGAGGCCAGAGTCTCTTTAAGGGCCGGCCCCCAGCTGGCCTGCCCAGCCAGTGACGTAAGCACATGATGTGGGAAGTGATGTGCCCCCAACGTGCCCCCCCATTTCCTGGTTATGGTCCTGACTCTAACTCCCTGAAAAGATTCAGTTTATTGTTCCCAGCTGGCCTGCACAGCCAGTGACGTAAGCACATGATGTGGAAAGTGATGTGCCCCCAACGTGCCCCCCCCATTTCCTGGTTATGGTCTAACTCCCTGAAAAGATTCAGTTTATTAAAACTGTTACATCTTTGAGGTGCTACAAAACTCCTTTTTGGTTTTTTCCAAAGGGACCTTTGGCATGTGGGATTTTGCTATGGATCCATCAACATGGAGCTGGCTGGATGAAAGCTGCAAACTTTGGGTTCACCTAATGGGAGAGTTAGCGACCAGTTTCTTATCAGCATGTGAGAGGGCACCATAGGAGGCAGTCTTTTGTTAGACAATCTAGTGCAGGATGAATTAATTTAGCTAGACCTCTGTTAACCTCCTATTGTATCTGCTTATCTCACTTCATTCTGTACTAGACTGAACTTTCGATTGTCAAACAGCAGTTGGGTGTGTTTAATCTCTGTTCTGAGATTTTATTTGGAATGTGTTTTTAATATTCCCCTCTACCCACCTTTCTGTTGTGTATGTATCTTGGGCCTGATAGATTTATAGTCTAGTACACCTGATGAAATGGAGCTGCGGTGGCTCAAGTGACTGTATCTGCTTATCTCACTTCATTCTGGACTAGACTGAACTTTCGATTATCAAACAGCAGTTGGGTGTTTAATGTCTGTTCTGAGATTTTATTTGGAATGTCTTTTTAATAGTCCCCTCTACCCACCTTTCTGTTGTGTATGTATCTTGGGCCTGATAGATTTATAGTCTAGTATACCTGATGAAGTGACCTGTAACTGATTAAAGTGTTAGTCTTTGATGCCACTGGCCTTCTGTTTTATTTTGCTGCAACACACTATCGTAGATATCCATCTAGGCACAAGGCAGCTCCTTTAGGAATATTTGCTGATTCCTGGGGTGTGAATTATCCACCATGCTCTTGAGTCACCCAGGGTTGGATCACTTTGAATTTTTAGAGAGCTAATATACCAACATTGTGCCCAATCACAGTAGCTAACCGGGTGACTTCAATAGCATGTTATAGCTATCAGATCAGCCTGAGCAGTAGACTTGCATCCATAAATATGGTGGAAAGAGCTGTCCAGCCATGGCAGACGTACCACGACCCCACAGGGTTTTCACAGCAAGAGATGTTCAGAGGTGGTTTGCCCCATGGCCTGCCTTTGTGCAGTGACCCCTGGACTTCCCCATCCAGTTACTAACCAGGGACGGTCCTGCTCAGCTTCTGAGATAGGATGAGATCAGGCTAGCCCGGGGCCACAGTTCACAAGGCCCAGTTAAAAACGAGGGGTCTTATTGCTCTGTGAGACCGGCACACCATTAAACCAAAGCTGTTTTCAATTGCATTTGATTTCAGTGAGTCAGATCCACTGGTGCTGAAATCTTTAACATTCAAATCCGAAGGACTTAAAGGTGCTTAGTTTGGGCTGGACCCCATTCGGGGTCTTTCTCCCAAGGAACTGGCAGTCCCCCTACTTATTAGACAGACTTAAAAGTCAAACCTATGAAATTCCACAGCGAGAGGGGAAAAGAGCTCTCCTGTTCTAGCGGCAACTTCGGTTCCTGCTTTAACAATCAGAAGGGACTTGGTGGAAAGAGAAAGAAAACTTACATCTATTTTTGAAATGAAATTTATAGCGGAGGCCAAATCCTAGGCCAAGCAGGGCTGCCAAAGAAAGCCTTGTCGGGCTCTGGGCTCTGCAGAGCTGCTTTAGAGGCCCCCTCTAAGAAACATAGGCTTGCTACTTTGGCTCAGGTGACAGTCATGGGCTTCTCAAGACTGGGCGGTTCTGCAGTGGCTTTTCCCTCCGTTGCTATACTAAACCCAGGTTGGAACAGAAATTCCCCTCTGCACTGCATGTCGCTTTCGCTTTCTTTGATCATCGGATTTTATGGTACCTTCTGTATAGATTTATGGCCATTCAGGGGGTGACTTTGCAGTCACTACTGCGTACTTGAATGTGGTTTTGAGCTGCACCTTTGCTGTTACAATGTGGGTTTGAAAAACAACAGAGGGAAAAGCCAAGGCAGAATCAGCCAAAGAGGAGGGGTTGTTGTGTGTGGGTAGCTTCCTGCAGCTGAATGTTGCCATATCACTGAGCAACAGGAGCGATCGTCTTCTTTTTGCCCTTATGGCACCAATCCTGAGCCAGCCACAAGCCGCTGGATCACAGTATAAGAGTCCCACTACCAAAGGGAGAAGGCATCCTCTTCATTCCCAATTGCCGATCACTTCCCCAAGTGCTAGAGGAGTCAACGGGACATGAGATGGACGAGACCAGATCACAAGTCTATTAAGGGCAAGGGAAACTTAAACAAGGATAAGAAAACACAGGCTCTTGGATATACTGCGGAAAAAGGCTTATAGTTCAAAACAAACTGAAAATGGTCTTGAAACAGCACGACATTGCAGTGTGAGAGTGGATAACTTCATAGAGAAATCACAAACTGGAGGAAGAATGACATTTTTCTCTTGGGCAAATCATGGGAATTGTCGGGAAAGAAAAGTGGTACTTGGAAAGTATACTTGGAGTGAGAATGCATTTGGACTCTGATCTTTCCAAAAATAATGGAATAAAGCAGTTTTGGGAAAGGATGGGTAAAGGACAGTAGGGGCATGGTTAGAGCAGGATGTCATGTACATGACCCCCCAAATAAGGTGCTTCGGTTTGGAAGCAGAGAAAAACCTCCAGATAGATGCAGCCTAAGCTAGTTGTTGTTGTTAGCCATTCCGTCGATTCCAACTCTTGGCAATTCCATGGGCCAGCCTCTCTCCATGTTTTCTGATCTTGTACTGTTTCTTTGAGTCGTTCCATGCTCAGGCTGGTGTCAACTTTTATGGTGTCTGGCCAACGTGTTCTTTGGCGGCCCGGTTTCCTTTTGCCGCTAACCAATCTAAGCATAATTGCTTTTTCTAGTGAGTTCTTCCGCATGACATGGCTGAAATAAGTCCGCCGTAGTTTTGTGATTTTTCCTTCCAGTGGCATGTCTAGTTTTATGCACTCCAATGCTTGCTTGCTTGTCACCTTTGCTGTCCAAGGAGTGTGCATGAGCCTTCTTCTCCAGCACACCAGCTCAAGCTAGTTAATAACACTAATGACTGAAGAGCACCAGGTCCCTGCACAAGAGGATACAAAGAATAAATGGACAGAAATCTGTTTACCATTAATGTAAATAATCCACAGGGCTAATCCCAGTTTGACAGGTAGGCTTGATCAGTACTTGGATTTACAAATATGTCTCCTGTACCTGTACACACTTCTCTGAGTATGCTGCCTTGAACTGCTTGAGAGGAAGAGTAAGATAAAATTTGCAATAGGTATGCTGCATTTTTGGGGTGGGTTGGTAAATATGCTAAACATTCCATGTTTAGTCCTTAAAAATCTGACAGAAGATGAAACACCCAAACACAGAAGTCCCCCAAATCCATTGTAAATTATCAGAAGGGAAAGGACGTGAATGAACCCACTTTTCTGAGCAGCAGGAACATCCACTCCTTTGCATGGGACCACTCTCACTGATGCGTTGTCCTCCTTTTCTAGGTGTGGTTTCAGAACAGGAGGGCCAAGTTTCGCAGGAACGAGAGAGCCATGCTGGCCAACAAGAACGCATCCCTCCTCAAGTCCTACTCAGGAGATGTGACTGCAGTGGAGCAGCCGATTGTACCGAGACCAGCTCCAAGACCCACTGACTATCTCTCCTGGGGGACTGCTTCTCCATACAGGTGATTTTCTAACAGGCCTCTCTACTCTTCCCCTGGTCTTTGATGGACCTAGTGTCTTTGATGGGCTGCTTCCTTCGAACCTGACCTTGCCAGCGATTATCCATTGTGCTTCTGAAAATTTTATGGACTTAACATTTACCATAAGTGACAAATGGAAAAGTGGGCTTTTTGTTCCTATCATGGTGAGACCTGAGTTCTTTGAGAGAGTGATTGGTGGGATGTAGAATATGAAAGGGCAGGAATCACTGTCTTAGATAATGATGCTGAAGGTTATGGTACAGGAGAAATCCAAGTAGTGTCAGAGACAGCCTCTTTGTCAGGTGATGGAGAAAAGGTGGCGGGAAGGAGGAGAGAGCTCTGTTGTTATGGACATACGGGGGCAAAAGAGACTTAACTGCAGGCTCTCAAAACAGGTGTGCCCACCTTTATCACGAAAGTAAATAAGTTTTAAGCCCAGTTCACACCATGATCGTATGCAGGTATTTCATGGTGATGGTGGGGTGTGCTGTCAAGCTGAAACTGATTTATGGTGACCACGTAGAGTTTTCAAGGCAAGAGATGCCCAGGGGTGGTTTGCCCCATGGCCTGCCTCTGCATAGTAACCCTGGACTTCCTTGGTGGTCCCCCACCCAATCTTGCTTTCCCTAATAATGGTCATAGTCACGCCTTTTCTCCCCCAGACAAGTTTTTGCACAGCCAATTTGCAGCTTTGGTGGCTTTTCTGGACACTTTATGAAACCCAAGACAGGCTGATACTGTCATTAACATCGTAGGTGTTTGTTTAAATAAACACCTCACATTTGTTCCATGGGAGCTAAATTACCATGCCCTACTGGGATAAATATATTATATTCTTTTTTCTCCTGCTTTGGTTCCAAGGAGTTCAAGATATACATAGATCTCCCCCCAATTTTATCATCACAACAACCTTGTGAGGTTGGTTAGGTTGAGAGTGTGTGACTGGCCCAATGAGCTTCTGTGGCAGATTTAAACCTAAGACTCCCAGGACCCTATTCCATCACCCTATCCACTGTGCCACATCAGCTGTCAAGCTGGGAACCAGTTTACCACAGTGCTGAATACAATGTTCTCCAGGTTATTTTCTTTCTTGCCTTGAAAACCATGGGGGTTGGTAATCCCGGGGGACAGTTTTTAAATAGCTGTTCATAGCCATTTCCCCCCTACCATTTCCCTTGGTAGTGGCCATATTTGCCTTCTGTTCCTCTGCAAGACATTCCAGACAATCTGGGATTTCTCTTTCACATTGTGTCATGATGCTTTTCAGCCAATCAAACTCATCTACTCTTTGACCTCACTAGGGGCAAACAAACACCTGTGGAGAACCATAAAGTCCTTACGGGCAAACCTAGCCAGTGAGGGATAATTCTGATGTTCAGTTCACACCATGATTGTATGGGCAATTCTAGCCAGTGAGGGATAATCCTGAGGCCCAGTTCACACCATGATCGTATGCAGGGGTCGTTTCATAGAAAAAGAGCTAGGGGAACTCATTAGCATAACTCATTAGCATATGCCACACACCCTGACATCACCGGAAGTGTGTCATAAGGCCACACACCCTGCCCCCAACGGTCCTGGCCTCGCTGCCGGCCTTGCAGCACCACTGCCGAGCCCCATGAGGGGCCCGACGGTGGATCTGCAAGGCCGGCGGGAGTGCAAGGAAGCCCCGCGAAGGCCCTCCCTGGCCCCAGGCAGGCAGGGGTGGGGAGAGGCAAGGAGGAAGCAACTTACCCTCCCTTTCTCCTGCCTCCTCCTGGCTGAATGAGGGCCGGAAGCGGGGTGGCCGGAAGCAGGGGGCGGGGCTTTGTCATGTGCCCCGCCCCCCATACCTCACCCGGGGAACTGCGATCCCCCGCGATCCCCCCTGAAATGACCTCTGATCGCATGGGCAATCCTAGCCAGTGAAGGATAAATCTAAGGAGGCATTGAAACCATTTTGGCCATTCTAGCCAGTGAGGTTCATTAAATCATAATTTGCCATCCTGTTTGAACTGAGCCTTAGAGTTAATCCTTTTTGGTCAGGATGGTAGGATGTTTGTCTGAATGTTGGCCACTCCACTAACTGATTATTCAGGGATCCTTCAAACCGGGGTGGTTTGAAGCTGGCTTATTCACCCGTGATTCCTAACCCTACTTTTGAGAGATATATGAACTCAGACATCTAGGCTCAATCCTGGCATGTTCCTTGGTATACCCCCCGTTAGAAAGATGCCTAGCTATAGAGAACCAACATTGGTCAAGGCAAAGTATCCTGTTTTTTACAATCTGACTGCAGTTAAAATAAACTATGGTTATACTTGACCCTAACACCCTTTTGCAAAGATCCCTGGGAAATGGCTTTTCCCCTTTCCCAGTCATCATGTTTTATAAAACTGGCCTCGCATTCCTGTTCCCCACATCAGTATTGCTTTTCTAGCTGACACTGTCCTCTAATTACAGCCTGATTATCAGCAAATCCCATGTTTCCACAGCAATGGGTTGACGCCTGCCAAAATGAAAAATGGTTCCCAGGCTTCGTCATTTTTTATTCTCTTCCCACGTCATTGGCAGCCACCACCATCTGCTACGCTGATAGATCATCCTTTGAAATAAAGGGATTCCCCCCCTTTTGTTTTTAAAAAAATCTAATGGAGGTTTGTGTAAAACTCACTGAAAACTCTTCTGACAAAACCATGTACCACAAAGTCAAACAAACAAACAAACAAACAAACCTAATGTGAACCATGTGGCGGAAAAAATAGGGTTTTGCTTAATATGTGACCACCTTTTGCTGCTACAGGATTGGGAAAGGCTGGGAAGAACCAGAAGAGAAACGCGACTTGGCCAGGGGTTCCCTGGGCACAATCCACAATCGGGAAGTTTTTGTGTTTGAGGCTGTTTGAAATGAGTCGTTTAGTTGTAGCTTCAGTTCACAGTCTGTCTGATTCGCAGCTGCCTTTTCACTTCTTTAGCATTTTTGGTGGGCAGTGGGCTTTATAATTAATCCGTCTATAACAACAATCTTGGACAATCCAACACAATCCTAATTTTTACAGTTGGGGAACTGAGGCCAAAAGGCAGATGGATACATTTGATTCATGCACTATGTCTTCTTCCTCAAGACCTTAAGAACTGCTCTGATGGCCGGACCAATGGTCCATCCAGGCGACAGTCCCGTCTCCAACAGTTGCTATGCTTGGATGCATATATTTCTGGTTGGCAACTAATATTTAATAGGGGCTGTGCTTTGAACTGAGCAAGGACTAAAGGGCTACTAATCGCTCATTCCATTAACTTCTACAGGAAGAGGCAAAGAGCTCCAGCCACCTTCTCCTCAGTGTGGACAGTAAAGGAGGCTTTGGTAGACCCTCCACCCTCAGACCTCACCTTCTCATACCCATTTGCATGTGACTTAGTATGCATGCAGGGGCTGCATAGCAGCTGCAGACTCTAAGACCTTTTTGATCGAGTTTCTGTTGTTGTTCTCCCAGCAGTATGTTGGAGGGGTCGGAGCCCTCTGCATCATAAGTCTTTGCTCAAGCAGAAAAGATTGGCTGAGGTGCTCAAACAAGGGAGGCCCTGGCGATTGATGGGGGTGGGTGTGCCAATTGCTTATGCTTGTAGAACAATGTGGCGTGTTAATAGAGCTGGGGTCCCCAGAAGAGTCCTCATGGGCACCGTGACTCCCACCAGCATCTTTCCTGGCACTTGTCAAATGTTTTTAGAAGGGGGGGGGCTTTGGCTCAGCTTGGATTCTGATTGGCTATTGGAGATGTGCTTGGCTGTGCAGGTTTGTAAGAATGTTGCTTTGGCAGCAGCTGCTACCACAGCACAAGGATGTTCACTACGTGGCTGAAGTTAACGTGTGGCAGTGGTTTTCTAGCTGGCTTTGCCTCCCGTGGCAGCCATTTTGTGGCTGCACTGACAACACCGTGTCAGAATTCCATAGGCACCTGCAGGGTATAATTTGTTCTTTGAGAACAAGCCTGAGGGACTTCTTAAGCATTAGGAAGGACAACTCAAGCGTCTTTGGCTGCATCCACACATTCTTGGATATTGCACTATAGCTTTCATTTGCAATTCGGTTGTCTTGTCTGCACAGGACAATTGAGAGCCAAATGACTGCGCCATGTCCAGTGACACTGGAGTGCCATCTAACAGTGCAGTCCTGTTCCAGATTGATTGATCACGGTGGGCTTGGACCGGAGTAACTTAGCATATGATTGCCCTGTGAATCTGCTGGGCTCCTCTGAATTCCTTTAATTCTTAAACTCCTTCAACTGTAATGGTGGTGGTTATTTTATTAGATTTTAAATCACCTTCCCCTGTAAAAACAGGGCTCAGGGCGATGTACAACGTAAGGCATAACCAAAAAATGCATAAATTAAGACAGTTAAAAACACAATGAAACAACAATCTGCCTAAAAGATGATGCTCAGATAGTCAATTGCGGAGGACTGCCATTCCCCCAGTGGGGGGGGCAGGGGACCCCCCTGATTTCAGGGCCCCCGATCCACTGCAGCCCAGCTGGCCGGCAGGGAAGCCCCACCCCCAAAAGCCCCCCCCCCGGTGCTGCTGGCACACTGATGTCACCCAGGAGTGACGTCATCATATTTCCGGCGTTGGAGGCGGCAGTCTAGGTTTTGGGCAAAACTCTATAGTTTTGAGGCCCAAAAACCCACAGAGTTTTGACCAAAACCTAGAGCGTCGCCCCCGATGACACACGTGCCAGAAGAAGTCCAAGCACAATTGGGAGTCCCCCCGCCAACCAGCAGCTAGGACCTGGCAACCCTACAACTGCGTCACTGTCTCACGGGGGAGGCAGGGAGTTAGAAGTGCCGGTAGATGGGACCACTGCTGTCCTCTGCCAAGTGCGTGGTGGAACATCTCTGCTGTGTAGGCCCTGCGGAACTGCAACAGGTCGCACAGGGCGCAGCTGGTACTCAGCAGAGATTTGCACCAGGTTGGGGCCAGGGCAGAGAACTTTCACTTGCAAAGAGTTCTTGATATAGTCTTCCTTTTCCCTTACTTTATGCTTGCCCCCTGCTCGTTGTAAAGCGGGGGGGGGGGGGCTGGCAAGCTGGTATGGAAAATGCCCCCGACCCACAGAGGCCCACTGGTGCAACAGAACCAATTCCCATCAAAATACGCCCTCTGCAGAGATTAGAGTCACCGGATGGTTGAGAGTAAATTGACATCAGGATGCTGTTACGTTTGGCCTTGAGAAGGGGTGGGTGACCTTGTTACCAAATGTTACGATACCATCCGACTGTGCCACCACTTTGCAGGAGCACCCTAAAGTCACGGTGGTGATCCCTGAAGTTAGGGTTGCCAACCTCCAGGTGGGGCATGGAGATTTCCCACTATTACAGCTGATTTCCAGAAGAGAGAGATCAGTTCCCCTGGACAAAAAGGGTGCTTTGGAAGGTGGACTCCGTGGCTGAGGCCCCTCCCCTCCCCAAACCCCGCCCTCCGTAGGCTCCACCCCCAAAATCGCCAGGTATTTTCCCACCCAGACCTGGCAACCCGACTGAAGTACCCGATGTACTCATGTGGCTTATTATTTCTCCCTCCTTTCACACTTTCTAAAATAGCTCCTCAACCCTCCTAAGATGTTGTTTGCACGAGGGGCTTCCTAATGGATACTAGGAGAAGACTCTACAAAGGTAACTTTCTGGAAAGGTCTGGTTGGGGTGGAAGCGGAATGCAAAGTCAACAGGGACATGGTAGAATCATAGAATCCGTCAGCTAAGGCCGCCAGGGTGTGGAATGTGTGGGTTGCTCTCCCTCTCTCCCTCTCTCCCCCTCCTCCCGTCCCCCATTCCTTTCGCCTGCGAGCTGTTATCTGTCTGGTGTCCCTGAAGGCTTCACTCGGCCAGCTCCTAGCTACCCACTGGGAATATAACCGCTGCTTTGCGTCTTCAGGGGCTTGCCTATTGGCTTTATCGCATCAGGGGGTCATGTATGAAGGGGCTATATCTATAGGTTCAAGTCATTTGCCCGCCATTCCTGACACACGTGTTCATGATGTCCTAAGTACTAGCCCTCAGTAAACTGAAACTTCTGAAGGAACGTTGTTGAGTGTCTTGACTGGGAAGCCTGACAGAATCATAGAATGTGGGAGTTGGAAGGGACCTTGCAGGTCATCTAGTCCAACCCCCTGCACTCTGCAGGAGCAGAGCCGAAAGATAATAGCCCTGCAACATGCCCGAAAGATGGTCGTCCAGCCTCCGCTTGAACACGTCCAGTGAAGGGGCACCCACCACCTCCTGAGGCAGCCTGTCCCACTGCTCAACCACTCTTACAGTGGTCCCCCTATCCCTATTCCTCACCCCCCCAGCTTTGCATGCAGTTTTGGCTCCGTCAGAGTCTAGCTTATGGGATTTATTTTATTTATTTATTAAATTAGATTCACTAGGCTGCCCTCCCCTATACAAGTTCGCAATTTAAAATCGAAATTAAAGCCAGCCAATAGGCATCAATAGATAAAACAGTATACATGTACGAGTCTAAGATGGCAGAAAAAATTCACCTCCCCAGCCTCCCTAGGGGGGAGGGGTTTCAAGGGATGACAAAATGGCTGAGAGTGCCCCATCACTGTCGTCAACCAAAGCCCCGGCGGAACATCTCCTGACAGAAAGGTCGTAATTCCCGGAGGGCACGGATGTCTTCCGGCAGAGAGTTCCATCAGGCAGGGGCCAGGGCTGAAAAAGCCCTGGCCCTGGTCGAGGACAGCCGGACTTCCCTCGGACTGGGGGCCAGCAGGAGGTTCTTATTCCCTCAGCGTCAGGGCTATTTTTGGGCAGAAATTCACAGGAATGGAGTTCCGGCTGGCTCCCAAGTTGGCCACACCCAACAGGAACTCATTAGCATAATAGGCCACACCCAACGGCAGAAACTCATTAGGATTGGCTACAGTAGGGGTGTGTGGCCTAACATGCAAAGGGGTTCCTGCTACAAAAAAAGGCCCTGGGTTTTGACAACAAAAAAAGGTAAACAGAATAGCAAGCAAAAGGTGGGCGTGGCTGGATGACCACACTTCTGGTAACATGGGGGTGCGGCCTAATGTGCTAATGAGCTGTGCTGTCAGGGGTGTGGCCCAATATGCTAATGAGTTCCTGCTGTTGGGTGTGGTCTATTATGCTAATAAGTTCCTGCTGGGCTTTTTCTACAAAAAGAGCCCTGCTCAGCGTCATGCTCTTCCAGGGGCATTCTGGGAGAGGCAGTCACGAAGGTATGTGGGTGTGTTGAGCAGAGGAAAGTGGTTATGTTGAGCAGAGCAGAGCATGAGTCCTCCGCTCTCAGGAGCTCTGTTGGCTGCTGCTTCAGTCATTTTTGGGAGAAGCAGATAACATCTTCCAGGTGGAGTGACTAAAATAGGGCAGGGCCCACTTGAAATCCTCCCGAAAGGTGATGGCACTGCCAGGGGTGCTAAATGACCTTGACAGCTGCAGTCCCAGCTGCAGGCTGAAAGCCCACTGCGTGCCCTCGCCCCAACTCCAACGCAGGGTTCGTCAGTCGTTTGGGCCCTTTTCACGCTGCTCCTTTAAGGGGCCTGAGGACCACAGTGGTTGGGTCACACCTCTGTGCCTCCCAAGTTCCTCAACCCTCTGTGCCCGGGTCGCTACCTCTGAGTCTGTTGTCCTCTCCCTCTGCTCCTCCTCCTGCCTTTGGGCAGTCTGCTCTCCGGACCACAGGCAGGAAGCTGCTGACCCTTTCTTCCTACCAGGAAGGAGGAGCTCCTGATATGCTCCCCCCCCACTTCAAATACTTGGCTATGTGGCAATGTGAAGGGCAGATAGTCTCTTGAACGACAGTGAGGCTACCCAGAAAGCTGCAGACATACTTTGGCTCTTGAGACACTTGGGGAGGCATTCTTTCCTTCCAGGCACATTCTCTTCTCCCGACTGTGATCCCTCTTCTTTGGAGGGAGGGGGAGTGGGGGGGGGGTCCTTTCCACATTTTCCGGCTACTCCAGATTTTCTCAGTGTTCAAGTCAAGGCAATTTAAGGGCAATTCTGCATCTGGCATTTTGCTCCACATTTTCTCAACAGTGAGGAAAAGGTGAAGCTCAAAACCACATCAAAGACCTCCTGGGCAACGCCACGCTGACTGCAAAGTCAGCCCTGAACGGCCATAAATCTGTGCAGAAGGTACCCTAAAACCCGATGAGCAAAGGAAGTGAAAGCAGCATGCAGTGCAGAGGGGAATTTCTGTTCCAAGGTGGGTTTGGTAAAACAACGGAGGGAAAAGCCAATGCAGAATCACCCTAAGTCCATGGCAAAAGAGCATCCAAAAAACCTGAGGCAACAGTGGGCTGAAATCAGGCTGACCATTGAAGGGAGGTAACCTGGAATAAAAAGAAGGTTGGATTCAGTTTTAGTGCAGAATTTCTTGGAGGACATTACAGTGAACATGGATTAAGAGTGAGGAAAGGGCCAGAGAGAGAGAGAGAGAGAAGATGTGGATGGAAAACCACAGAGTATTTCCCCCCAGCTAACCCTAAGAACCCTTCCTGCAGTAGCAGCTGTCTCCAGCTACACATTCCAGTTTTGCAAAGAGCTGCTCAGTACCTGAAGCTTTCCCCGAATCCGTGACTCCCAATCATGTGAATGATCCTTCACCAGCTCTTTCAAATCACCTTGACCACTTTTTCCAGGGAGACACTTTACACATCCATACAGTAACTGAGCATCAAACAACCCAATGCTGTGGGTGAATGAGTGAACCAACTTTCAGTACATGAGATAATGAATACTTGAA
Source organism: Gekko japonicus (assembly GCF_001447785.1). Classification (NCBI taxonomy): domain Eukaryota; kingdom Metazoa; phylum Chordata; class Lepidosauria; order Squamata; family Gekkonidae; genus Gekko; species Gekko japonicus. The sequence goes on along the minus strand of NW_015163738.1, from coordinate 25,274 downwards.
TACTTGATATGGAACGCAGCCCAAATCTCTCCTGCCAGCAACCCTACAGCCATCCCAGGGGGAAATGTAGCTGTTTCCTCCCTACAAACTAGGTGAGGTGCAGTAGCACCAGGAACAAAGAGAAGCCTTATTCTATGTCTTGAGGATTTGCAAACTTTGGCAGAAATAATTCAAGTAGGTTGGCAACAGCTTTCTTTTTAAAAAAACCAGCCCCTGCTCTTCTGTCTTTATGGCAGTGCCAGCAGAAGAGACTGGCTGGATCCCACCACTCTTTTCGGCAAAGCTAGAAGCATCTTCCAGCCCAAGGAGCCTTCCTCTAACTTAAGTAGCTGTTCCCCCCGAAAAAACCCTTCTCCTGGCAGAAGGACCCCTTAGGCTGAAGGAAGTCTGACCTTGCTGAGCAGAGAATATATGCATGCTATTAGAGGCCATGCCATGCCATACCCGATTTCTAAACATTCAGCTATTGTTAAAGGTACAATAGGAGGGCAGACTAGTTTCTCCCCTTCTTGACAATTAAAAGATAATCAAAGGATAGGGTTGCCTGCTCTGAGCTGGGAAATACCTAGAGATTTGGGGGGCGGAGCCTGGAGAGGGCGGTGTTTTGCAAGGGGAAGGACCTTAGCAGAGTGCAGTGCCAGAGAGTCTACCCTCCAAAAGCAGCTGTTTTCTCCAGAGAAACTGATGTCTGTCATCTGGAGATCAGTTGTAATGGTGGGAAATCTCCAGGCCCCACCTGGAGGTTGGCAACCCTGCCAAAGCAAGGGTGGCTCAGGAAGTTGAACTCTCAAGAGCAAGCCAAGCCCAGCAGCACTTGCAGCTCCATGATCCAGTAAGTTATGTGGCCAAGGCTGCCCCCGAACCGTATGGTTTTGTTTCACTTCTCTTTCCCCCCCTTCTTCTTTGTGTCTCTCCCAGCAGTGCCATGGCCTCCTATTCAGCCTCCTGCACCAATGCCAGCCCTGCCCAGGGCATGAATATGGCCAACAGCATTGCCAACCTGAGACTGAAGGCAAAGGAATACAGTTTACAAAGGAACCAGGTGCCAACAGTGAATTAGAGACAGCCACCAGAACAGCTTCCTGCAAGGAAGGGAAGTGACTCCCAAGGGGCAGCCATCTTGTTGTCACAGTGTATTCAAATCCAGAACACGGGTCAGAACCAACCAACCAACCAACCAACCACCACCACAATCACAAACTCAGCCTTGGAAATAAAAGCAGGATCCAAAATGAAGAGAAAATGGCTACCAGCATAATGCTTCCATTCCCCACACAGTGTGACAATACAGAGCCACCAAACCAGCCATCTTCAGTGAAGGAAACCAAGGCTCTTGCTCACCCTAGAACTGACTGCAAATCAAACCACACCAATTCTGCACTTGAACTTCTCTGTCTCCCCCACCTGCAACTTCTAAAAGGGATTCCCAAAGCCTGCCTTCATCCTCCAAATCATGAATGGATCAAAGTCAGCATCCAACTTTTTATATTCTTTGATACCTAGATGGTTATTTTCTTGTTACCTATTTGAATCTAGTCTTGGTTTTAAAAGGCTTTGGACAGACATGACACAAAACCAGAGTTTAATGCTAACTGTGGTTAATTTGTGAAGCCAGGATTTAGCTTGCAGAAGTCCATTCAAACCTTGCTTTGTTGTGACAGGTGCTGGTTTCGTTGCATTTCTCCTTCCCCCAGTGGTCCCCTACAGACCTGTCTGGGATCTTGGCTTGTGTTGTGGCAAGTGTGTTCCTAGGGACCAAATGAGGATGTCTAGTATGTCCTGTGATACCATCGTTTAACTGTTATTAATAAACCCACTTCAGACCGTGGATTCAGATCCTGGTTTGACGCACTGTAGCTAGCTATAGTGGAACGACTCACATTTGACTGATCACACTAATCATAGTTAGTTTAACTGAACCACTGATCTGCAGTGTGGTGTGCCAAACACACCAATGTGTTTCCAGGCATCCACTTTGTGCTTCCCTGAAGCATCTCTTCGCCAAAGCAAAGAGCCCATCCTGGCTTCTCTCCACTTCATCAAAGTAGAGGTGTTTCAGAAGAGGCCAAGAGGCATTACTTTTGTGTTTGCAGTGAGAACCCTTTCACAAATAGCTGCCTCCGTATTAAGAGGATCCTTAGCTTGGAACCTCCCAACATTCTGTGACTAGCTGCAGCCCCCATGGCAGCCATTTTGCGGTTGGCCATGCTTTCCTCATGGCAAACAATCTGTGGTCGCCGTACTGCCCTCATCGCAGCCATTTTGTGGTTGGCCATACTCTCCTCATGGCAGCCATTTTGTGGTGGCTATGCTCCCCTCATGGCATGACACTCACTACCAGTTTTCAAAATTCGATTAGGTGATCACAATTTCAATGAGGTTGTGGACTCCTGAACTAAACCATGAGTTCACATGAGGTCTGTACCTCACTCTGTTTATTCTGCCTCTTCAGTTGAGACGCTGGTGTGCTGGTTGCTGGAAATCTGAAAGGGAGTGTTTTATTTTGAAGTAGCATCTGCTGATGCAGGAATGTACAGGTTTTCAGATCACACAGAACTCTTCAGCTTGATGAGAGCTGGCAAAGACAGTACTCAAGGAAGTGTTCTGTATACTTTTATAGTCCCTTGTAAAAACCAAAGATGCGCAAAGCCCAAATTTGCAGATGCTGTCAGTGGAAATAAATTTTCACTACAAAGACTGGAGGCAGACTCCAGCTCAGGCATAGCTATGGTCAAACCACACGTGATCATGATTGGCCCTCTGAAGCAATTTTTTGTGTGTGGAAATAACAGCCATATGAATTTTTTTATTTGGGTTGGGCCTGGGGAGGGAGGTAAATCCTTCATCCCACATCATTTTGACTGACCCAAAATGGCCCTGCAGAGTTTCTGTTTACCCTGTTGAGGTAAAGATTCTGCTGCTTGCTTGCATCTTCTTTTTTTTTTTTTCCCTAGAGAGAAAACACCAGCCCTTTTCAAACTGCCCTCGTATTCTGTTTTAGTAACTGGTTGCTAATGGATCTTTTCAGTCATTTCAGACAGACCCGTTTGAGTAACCAGGTGCTAGTAGAATTTATTTACCCTGTTCATACAAACCTGCATGCATCAGGTTAGCAAAGCATGGTTGAGCCGCTTTTGAGGGAAACTGCTTTTTCCCATTTTCAACCCTTTGTTGTGCTTCTGAATCACTGTGGTGTGCTGTTTAAAATGTCCACAGCGCTTCCTACAATGCCATTTCCCCCCCCCTGCACCTTTTCCTTGTGTGATCTTCCTTGGCCTTTTAAAAAATGTCCTAATGTGAGCGCTGTAGCATTGAACTACTATAGCACTAGGTATAGCAGCAACATTGAGATACATTGATTCCATTGACTTTGGTACTGTTGCGGTTTAGAGCTATAGCGCTCACATTAGAATGTTTTTAAAAAGGCCAAGGAAGATCACGTGGCAAAAAAGGATGTGTGTGTGTGGGGAAACAACGCTGTTTGAAATGACCATAGCACTTCAGAGACGGCTCATTAATGGAAAGAAATCTGCTGTATGAAACTCCAGTCCCTGTATTGCTTTACTCGAAATTGGGCCAAAAATGAACAACATCCAGTTTAGAATGGTAGTGTGAAAAGGGCCACCAACTAAATGGTGTGGAAGGGAAAGGATCGATCCCCCCTCTCTTCTCCACTGCACTGTGGCTCTGAACAAAATTGGGTCCCCATCCCACATGCTTATTATTTAAAGACCCTC
>NW_015163738.1:18132-18294 GCF_001447785.1 Gekko japonicus | reverse complement strand
CTCCAGGGCCGGATTACTTGCATCCCAGGGTGCTAAAAGAAATTGCAGATGTTATTTCAGAGCCTTTGGCTCTAATCTTTGAGATGTTGTGGAGTACTGGTGTTGTGCCAGAAGACTGAAGAAGAGTGAATGTTGTCCCAATCTTCAAGAAGGGGAAAAAGA
>NW_015163738.1:5009-17883 GCF_001447785.1 Gekko japonicus | reverse complement strand
CAAAGTTTCTTATGATATTCTTGAGGATAAGCTGGTTAAATGTGGACTGGATGGTGCAACCGTTGGATGGATTCATGGTTGGTTGAAAAATTGTACCCAATGAGTGCTCATAAATGGCTTTGCATAACGTGTTAAAGCAATGCTAGACCCACACACTGTAAGAGTGGTTGAGCAGTTGAACAGCCTGCCTCGGGAGGTGGTGGATGCTCCTTCGCTGGACATTTTCAAGCGGATGCTGGATCTTTTGGGTATGTTGTAGGGCTATCTTTAGGCTATGCTCCTGCAGAGTGCAGGGGGTTAGACTAGATGACCTGCAAGATACCTTCCAACTCTAACATTCTATGATACTATGAAACAAAGCCTGCAAAACTGAAGTTCATTTACTCACAATCATTGGTAAATGTATTCAGGTGATTTCCTTCTAGGGGTCAAGAAGAAGAATCTCCATTGTTGTACACCATGTGGTCAAAGTGGGAAGATCTTTGGTGTATTTGTTGTCTATGAAACAAAGCCTGCAAAACTGAAGTTCATTTACTCACAATCATTGGTAAATGTATTCAGGTGATTTCCTTCTAGGGGTCAAGAAGAAGAATCTCCATTGTTGTACACCATGTGGTCAAAGTGGGAAGATCTTTGGTGTATTTGTTGTTTTGTAGATTTCCTGTGACCCCTTCCCTTAGAAATGAAGGTTTTTATATAGAAGAAAGTGCCTCCTCTCCAGTGAAGCAAAGATCCATTGCAATCTCTGAATATTTAACTATTTTGCCAATTTTTCCAACAATGCTCTGGTTTTGGGGCAAAATTCGATGGTAGAAGCTAATTCTTCTATAGAATTATATGCCCAAAAACCGGAGCATCGCCCTCCACGTGCCTATGTTACTTCCGGATCATGTAGGCATGTTGCATTAATTTCTGGTGTTCCTCCCCACTCCCAGTAAGTGTACCCCCCATTCCCCGCCAGCTCCTCTGAAGGACCTGGTCACTCTCATCCCAACAGCCACATTGGTCTTTAAAGTCACCACCAGAACCTTGAATTGTGCCCAGAAACAGACTGGGAGCCAACGTTGATGGGCCAGTATTGGCATGATACCCAGGCAACTTCCAGGTCACAACATTCTGTGCCAGTTGAAGTTTCCAAACCTTTTTCAAAGGGAGCCTTCTGTAGAGCACATTGCAGTTATCTAATCTAGATGTAGCCAGGGTATGCACCACAGTCACCAGGTCTTTTTTGCTAGCGTTCCCAGATCCCCAGTCCAGGTGGGGGATCCCCTGAGTTTCGGGGCTTTTTCCACCCGGGGAAGCCCTGTCCGTGAATAGCGACACTGCATATGGTGAAGCCCCCCCAGATCCGTTCTGCTAGAAGTGGCTCTTTCCTCCAGTGCAAGGAGCCTTCCCAGGACGCAAGAGGCTCAGCCACTGGAGGCACATGTCCTTGCGAGTGGAACAGTTCAGCCACATCCAAACCATGTACTCCCAGAGCTGAAAGAAAGGAAAATGAAAGCAGACAAACCCACCTGGACGAGGGTGCGCTTGTTTGGTTGTACGTTTCGAAGCTTAAATCAGTGGACTGGATTGTAACTTTACACACAGTGCAAGACACCATGATTTGGCATATGGTGTCTGAACCCAGCACCTGATTTTCCTTGACTGATGCAGGGTTGTGTGTCTGTCCAGGAACCCCTCTTGCATGTGTGAATTCCAGGGATCCGCTGCACCCTGTGAGTGCCGCCAGCCCACAAATCAAAGAACAGGCAAGGTTGCCTTATGCTGCCAGATTTTTCTTGCTTTCCTGTTGCTGTTGGAGAGCGGTCATCAACATCCAAGGCCTGGCACAAGAGTGTGGAGCATGGAAAACAGAGGGAAATGCAGGAGCAGCCATGGCATGGCTTCTCCAGACCATGAGAACCTCTCCCACTCTCCCACTCTGGTCCAAAGTCAGAATTGGGTTTGTTTTCATTGGTTAGGAATGGGGGACTGAATGCGAAGTATGTGCTAGCCATTGTAGGTTGGTCTGGAATCTCCATGTACTCTAAGAAATCTATAGAACAGAGTACCTCAAACAAGGTCTGATTCAGCAAAGAACATCTGTGTCTTTCAAGGAAGCCCCTCCGTGGAGAGGAAGGACACGAGGAAAGGCAGGACGCAAATCCTTTAATGCACAAAATAAATAGAAGCTGCCTCTTTGTGGACATTGATCACACCAGCACACCAGCAATCTCCTCCTGTCACTGAAAATCTAACTAATTTTTTAATGCACTGAGAATTCCAGGTTTAAGGAGGAAGGAGACTATGAACAGGCGATTCCATATCACAAAACCAAACAAGAAACAGCTCTTTCCCCACAATCCCGCTGTCGGTGCCCCTCTTCCCCTAGAGTTCACTTGAACAAAATGTGGCTAAGCCAACTAGAGGTAAAGGATTTATGGGTTAGACCTGACCAGCTTTTCCAGCAGTGAAACAGGGGAGCGGTGAAGAAGACAATGCTGGGTATGATGGCATCTGCTGCATAAACAAAAATGATGCGGCCTGGGGGGTGAATTAGATGAGGCTGGATTAAATAGTTGGCTGGATCCAACCCTGGGTTCACTGGTTTTCAGTACACATGCTAAACAGAATCTGTGGCTGTTTTGGGAGAGCGATATGATTATTACCCTTCAACAGGGGTTGTTTCGTAGAAAAAGAGCTAGGGGAACTCATTAGCATAACTCATTAGCATATGCCACACCCCCTGACATCACCGGAAGTGTGTCATAAGGCCACCCACCCCACCCCCAACGGTCCCGGCCGCCACCGCTGGCCTTGCAGCTCCACTGCCGAGCCCCATGAGGGGCCCGGCGGTGGACCTGCAAGGCCGGCGGGAGTGCAAAGAAGCCCCGTGAAGGCCCTCCCTGGCCCCAGGCAGGCAGGGGTGGGGAGAGCCAGGGAGGAAGCAACTTACCCTCCCTCTTCTCCTGCCTCCTCCTGGCTGAATGAGGGCTGGAAGCGGGGAGGCCGGAAGCAGGGGGCGGGGCTTCGTCATGTGCCCCGCCCCCCGTACCTCACCCAGGGGAACTGCGATCCCCTCCGAAATGACCTCTGCCCTTCAAATAAGCACGGAGTGTAACGTCAATGGAAATGGCATGCATTGCTTGCAAAATATTTGAATGTCAGCCTCAATGAAAGTGGCTCCTAATGGTAACTCTACAATGTATGTGCGTTGGTGGGACAGGACTGGCCATTTAACTTAAGTGGACATTTCCTGGTGGAGCCCCAGAAACTCTGCCCAAGCCTCAGGGGCCAATTAGCCCAGACCCCTGTGGGGGAGAAGGTGATTGGTTCTGGAGAGATTGTCGGGTGACGTTTTCCAATGCAGGAGTCTCGCACTGCCCAAAGTCCCAGCAAATGCTCAACAGCAAATGCCCCAGTGTGGGTGGCAGGCAATTCTAGGAGGATCTTACGGCTCCTCGGCCTTGCTCTTTGCCAGGAGGGGCAGACGTTGGGGTGGGGGAAAGAACAAAACAAGGTCTGCAATCCTTCCAGATGCCAAAAAAGGTTGGCATCTCTACCTTGAGGTTTAGGGTTGGGCGTAATTTTATAATCCCCAGTTCTTTGGCCTGTACATCTATTCCCATTCAGTGTTGACTCTGCGCCAATGAGAAAGTATGGAGCACTTATACAACTTCAGAGATCAAGAAACACTGTGTGGGTCTAGCATTGCTTTAACACGTTCCGGGGATGATGGGATGGCGCCGGCTATATACCTTGGCTGTCGTCCTGAACACACTGTCTGCTAGGCCAAGGATGGAGCAGCATCAGAGAGCTCGAAAACGTACCATGAAAGGAACCTCCCATTCTACATGGGCGCCACGAGGCTCACTGAGCAGCAGGGTTTGGATACCTTTTCTTTTATTCCCTGTCACAACAGACCTGTGAGGAAGATCACTTTCAGTCTCACGCTAGCCTTCTCCTGTCCAGAGTTCTTTGTGGAAGGCAGTTTAGGGCTGCCAGCCTCCAAGTGAGGCATGGAGGGATCTCCGGGCCACAGAGACCAGTTCCCCTAGACAAAACGGATGCTTGTGGCATTCTACCCTCCCCTCGCCAGACTCTGCGCTCTGCAAGCTCCATCCTCAAATCTCCAGGAATTTCCAACCTGGAGTTACCAACCCTAGTTATCCAGAGAAGTAGGTTTTCCAAGAAGGAGGTTTTCAGTGTGTTCTTCTACTGCACACAGACACGGCTACCCACTTCAAACTGTCACAGAGCCAGTTTGGTGTAGTGGGTAAGTGTGTGGACTCTAATCTGGGAGAACTGGGTTTGATTCCCCACTCCTCCACTTGCACCTGCTGATGTGACCTTGGGTCAGTCACAAGCTCTGGCACAGCTGTCCTTGAAAAAGAGCAGTTTGTATCAGAGCTCTTTCAGCCCCACCCACCTCACAGGGTGTCTGTTGTGGGGAGGGGAAGGGAAAGGAGTTTGTGAGCCGCTCTGAGACTCCTTTGGGTAGTGAAGGGCCATGGGGTATTAATCCAATCTCCTCTTCTTCTTCTTCTTCATGCGGCAGAACGAGAAGAGATTAAATTCACTACCCAAGGAAGTTTCAAAGCCGCTTACAATCCCTTTCCCTTCCCCTCTGTCAGTACCCACAGCTAACAACAAAGTACACGCATTCAGGAACGATTATACTTCTACTGCAAAGCTATAGATGCAGTAACACAGGCACTGTTAAGAATGGCGGCAACCCATTGAGCATAATAGGATATAGGGTATTCGTATGCACCCCCCCCCCCATGGCATGGGCCAATTAGCTACCCTCCCACGCGGCGAACCAGCTAGGAACCCGTTAGATGGCGAAAGCTGGGAAGCAGTAGTCTCTCACGGTACATAGGAGACTTCCAGACAATACAACCTCCTCCTGCACATCTGTAGAGAGAGGCATTTCAGCACAGGCAGAACAGCAGAGATAGGAATGCAATAGCAATTAACCAGACATAGAATGAACTCCCCAACCCCCATGGCAGCATAGCTGACACCCTCCCCACAACAGGCACACTGTGAGGTATGTGAGGCTGAGAGAGCTCTGAGAGAACAGCTCCGAGAGAACTTGTGACTGGCCCAAGGTCATGCTAGCAGCTGCATGTGGAGGAGCGGGGAATCAAACCCGGTTCTCCCAGATTAGAGTCCGCAGTCTTAACCACTACACCAGAGTGGCTCTCTGAGGGCAAGCCAAGACGCTGCTCATTGTGCTGCCCCAAGCTTGGGTGGCTTGGCCAGTGTACCGGTCTCTTTGCTTTTTATTTTGGATTTCATCCCTACCCAAACACTTTCTCTCTTCCAACTCTATCAACCACAAGTCTCCTCCAGTCTCAAACAATTCTCCCTATTCTTTTTCACTTCCCCCTTTGCCTGGAATTATCTCCCAGAATTCCAAGGTGATACCACCTCTCTCTCTCTCTCTCTTTCTGCTCCATCCTCCAAAGCCACCCTTCCCCAAAGCCATTAGCTAATCCCTTCATCCTCATCTTCAGATGCAACCAAGCTTTGAGGAAGCGTTTGCTCCCATTTCTCCCAGGTTACCCTCTCCTCTCTCGCCTCTTTATCTGCTATCTTTTCTACTGCAGATTTTACCTGGGGAATGTGCTGTTGAGCACTTTATGGCGAATGTGTTTGGCAGGAGGATATACCATATTTGACAGCTGAGATTGCTTGTAGAATCATAGACTCACGCGGAGTTGGGAGGGACCCTGCGGGCCATCTAGTCCAACCCTCCCTGCCCAATGCAGGATCAGCTGAGAGCATCCCTCACAAGTCTTTGTCCGGCTGCTGCTTGAAGACTGCCAGTGAGGGGGAGCTCACCACCTCCCCAGGCAGCTGAGTCCACTGTGGCACAACTCTGACTGTAAAAAAGTGTCTCCTGTTCCTTCCTGCCCTTAATTTAAACCCACGAATGCAGGTCCTCTCCTCTGCTGCCAACAGGAACAGCTCTTTTGGTATTTAAAGTATTTCATCTACATTGTCACAATAACCCCTTATGGCCGGGTATCCCCTCCATGGCAGGGTCTCAGTTAATTACTCTCAGCATCCCACCATTAAGGCCACATCTGCCCATCATTCTCCAATTTCGACATGTTTATTTCCTTCACTATGCTCCCCCCCCCCAGAATTAAACCCAAACAAATGGTAACCATATAAACTAAGCTTGTTATTCCTGTTTGGTCCTTGAATCGGTTGAACATCTTCATTATGCTGTATGCTAATTCACTGCTCTACTACCAATATGTATGGACTGGTAATTTCCATTTCTATGTATCTGAAGAAGTGTGCCTGCACATGAAAGCTTATCCTGTGAATAAAACTAAGTTGGTCTTAAAGGTGCCCCCACTGGACTCAGACTTTGTTCTTCTGCTTCAGACCAACACGGCTGAACCTGAACTGTGTGTGTGTGTGTGCTGAGGCTAGGGGTGCCAAGTCCCCCTGGGGGGCGAAGACACCCCTGCTCAAGAGGCTCGTTCCCCGCCGGCTCGGATTGGGCTGCAGGGGGGAATCTCGCCCCTAAAGTGCCAGACGTGCCGGGCGCGATGACGCCACCTGGACTCTATGGTTTTTCCTCGAATGGTTGTGGCCCCACCCCCAACGTGTCTGACGCGATGATGTCACTTCTTAGTCACACACGCATTGAATTAGGCTGCACCCGGAGCATCATTTCTTGGAGCAATAGATCAAGTCTTTTTTATATAATTCTATTTATTTGATTTTATAAGCCTATATCATACACATATGCAAGATCATCAACAAGATTACATACATACAAACTCCTTGTACAACACTTATTCTTTCTAACAACACAGAATAGCATATCCAACATACCTTCAATGAATAATTTTATCCTTATTCTCAATCTTAATATCCAATCTTTATTGACTGAAAACTTATATTTCTATATCCTTTTAAGGTTTATGAACTATCTTCTCAGAACTACACTAAAGGTTCATATCTGCATTGTAAATCTTTCATATTTGTACAGTTCTGACTCTTATCCCATCTCCTATGTCTTGCCAATTCTTTGCATTCAATATAGGGGCTTAGTTTCATAATTCGTTTTTATATCTTTTCCCCTTTTTGCCCTTTTTACTCTTCTTCACTCTTTAAAGCTTTAATATTCTATTAACGTTCTATTGGAACCTTTATCTCTGCTTTCACTCTCAACATTGTTCTACTATTTTCTTATAGATGTAAATTTTCCATTAAACTTCCTCAATATATTTCAAGTCTTATCTAGAAGTCTTCACTCCAGTTAGGGGAGACAGCACATTTCCCCCGTGTTCAAGTTGTAACAGATAGTTAATGTGCAGTGCGAATACGGCTTCCTCCTTGCAACTCAACCCAGATATTTTCATAGGGCCTGGGTCCTTATGTGATTGCCATGATACCGAGTATTAGTGTTTCCTCCCATTCATGTAGTCCTATCAAACGTACCTGAGATGGCCACCTTAATAGCTCCCTCCCCTATTAACAAGGCCCCACCGTTTCGTAGCAAGTCTCCTCTCCTGAAAAAGTGGAGATCAAATTTTCCTGTGGCAGTATGGTTTTGATGTGGAGATGATATACAGCAATACTTTTGCTAAATCAAGGCTTCTAGTACTTAGGGAAGGACATGATAAAAATCAGACATCCAGCGGACATCCTTTTAAACAGCCCCCTCACAAGTTAGAGATGCCAAACTCACAGGGAGTCTTCAGCTCTCCTCCACCCACCCTCCAAGGTTGGCAAAGATTGGATTTGGGATGTCTGAGTTATAGCCTCCCAAAACAGCCGCCCCCAGGAAAGCTCAGCTCTAGCCTCCCCCTTAAATCCGCCACACAGCAAGCAATTCTTCCTAATTTGCTCTCACATGAGGACTAACTCCTCTCTCTTCCTGCTGCAAAGTGAAAGCAGCTGAGTCAGGGTGTGGTGTACATATATCAAGCTATGGACAACTGCTGTGGGTGTTTCTAGGGCTCTTCACAAGTCCACCCCCAGCATTGCCTAGGAATTGATTGAATTGGCGCCAGGCTCTCTGGAGAACGAACCGCATTTTTGCATTCATGAACTACCTGACCAAACAAACCAGTTCAAAACAAACCACGAACTGGCCTGGTTCATGCTCGAACCACAGTTGATTTCTTGATTTGTGCCTATCCCTAGAGCCAAAAGTTGGACTGTCCTGTAGAATGTTTGGCATTTCCAAGGGGAAAAGTGAATTTTTGAAGAATGCAAAAACCAACCAACTAATGAACAAAACCAAAAAAAACCCCTCTTTCCCGCATGGTCTTTTGTGCTTTAAATGTCTGTTAGCAGCCCAGCAATGCTGCTCTTTTAAGGCCTTCCTTCTTCTTCATATGGTCATCCCAGCCAGTCAGGGATCTTATACTGGGATCTTAGGGTGCTGCATAGCCAATCTAATCTCTTTACTTGGAGTTTTTGTTTTTTATATACTTTTGCTGCAATTTGGCTTCTTAACTGCATCATTCCCCCCTTCCCCTACATGCTGTATTTTTCCCCTTCAAGTTTCCCAACCACAGCAAAGGTGGTCATAAGAACATAAGAGAAGCCAATGTTGGATCACACCCATGGCCCATCCAGTCCAACACTCTGTCACACAGTGGCTAAAAATACCAGGTGCCATCAGGAGGTCCAGCAGTGGGGCCAGGACACTAGAAGCCCCAAGCACTAAGAATACAGAGCATCACTTGTCCCAGACCAAGAGTTCCTATCTATACCTTGTGGCTAGTCGTCACTGATGGACCTCTGCTCCCTATGTTTATCCAATTCCCTCTTGAAGCCGCCCATGCTTGTAGCCACCACCACCTCCTCTGGCAGTGAATTCCATGAGTGCCCACAAGTTCTTGTATTGTGAGGAAAGTGAGAAAAGTACTTCTTTCTCTACCTGCTCTATCCCATGCATAATCTTGTAAACCTCGATCATGTCACCCCTCAGCCGTCGTTTCTCCAAGATAAAGAGCCCCAAGCACTTTAACCTTTCTTCATAGGGAAAGTGTTGCAACCCTTTTATCATTCTAGTTGCCCTTTTCTGCACTTTCCCCAATGCTATCATATCCTTTTTGAGGTGTGGTGACCAGAACTGTACACAGTATTCCAAATGAGGTCGCACCACCGACTTATACAGGGGCATTATGATATTGGCTGGTCTGGAAAAACAACAACAATGGAGGGAAAACTCAAAGGAAATTTGGGAGAGAAATGATAGACAAGAGGAGGGAAACAAATGTAGTTAAGAGTCTGGGCTCCAGCAAAAACTCGATGCGGAAAAGCCCTTGATGATATTCATGAGGGCACATTGTGCTCAGCCTGAATGGGGGGGGGGGGAGAGATGCTTCCCCATTGCTAAGGCTACCAGACTGGTGTTCCTGGTCTTGCCACATTGCTCTGGCAGTTCCTTTACCCGCTACTGTTGTATGGTGAGATATTCACACCAATCCAGCTCTAGGTATGCATAGTTATGGAAGTCAGGGATGGCACTCCATTGAAAGCAATGCAATTACAACTCTGTTTATTATTTACACAAGTTCTACCACACCTTTTGATCTAGAAGGATCTACACAGCGGGGCAACTTACACAGAATGATGAACTGTAATATTCCCAGTGATGGAGGAACCTCCAGTACAGTATCCCACCAAAAACAACACCTCTTATTAAGCCTTTCTGGTTGTTCCCATCCTCTTTCATCCAGGATTTTCATCTGTCTGTCTGTCAGGCCTTCCATCTGTCTGTCCATCCATCTATCTAGCCCCCAGCTTCAATCTCCCACCCTTGAGAAACCGAGGAGCGGGGGGGGGGGAATGGCCTTCATAGTGACTCTCTAAGAATTCCCGAGTCTCCATGGTCGTTGTCATAGAAATTACAGGAAATTCCTAGAGTGTCACCTGGAAGGAATATCACACAATCTCCAAATTCACCCTCCCAGGCACTGCCCCCCCCCAAATCTCCCAGCATTTGCCTTGGCAGTGTTGTGAACCTATTTGCACTTTAGAATAAATATTCTGGTGTATTATGCTCACTGGGCCAGATTTACTTGTCGTCCATCTTGTCAACCTTAATGTCAACCACATTTCTCCTCCGCTTACCTCGTGGTAGAGCCGCCTAACAGGGCCCCGCCCTCCCCATACCCTTTACAACCTTTCTCACTATCCAAGCTTCTCAGTGTTATAGGCCCTTTATTTAATTCCCATCAGACACAAAAAGATCATGGCTGGTGTGGGAAAACATAGCTTCAAAAATAAATCCTTATATAGGAAGATCTGTTCAGGACCATAGTACTGGAACAAATCACATTCTCGACCCCGGCCAATCAGGGCAGACCCAAACTTGGCTTATGGAAACTGCAGCCCTTTTAACTCAAACGTTGTTTCAAAGTGAATGACGACAAACAAACTCTATTTTTGCAGTGGCCTTCTTGAAAATATTTCCCCTTAATGTTCTCGCGATGGAGGTAATTGAAAACAGGGCTTGGCGATGCCAGGACATATTTCTTTAATTATATATCTATCTATCTCCAATCCCACGCTGTCTATTTCCAAACGCAGAAGGGCCCTATCTGCTTGTGGTTACTGATCTTATGAAAAGCAGATTTGTCCTTAAGTAGGTTGAACCCCAAGTAAGAAAACATTTCTCCTTCTCTGACATGGCTGAAGCAAATTGGTTTTAAAGAGAGATCCCTCTTCAGATTTATTTCCCCTCGCAGGGCCAAGTGATGGATAGGGCTGTCTCAGGAAAGAAAGGAGACTTATGTTGTGTACAGTGGGAACCCTGCAAGATATCTCCCCACGCTCCCCCCCCCATACTTGCTGATGCAAAAATCAACTCCTCCTGTTGCTTCTTATCTTGTTGAACTACAAGGCCAAGGAGGAGCGGAAGGCAGGGAAGAACTGGTGCAGGTATGCTAATGAGTTATGCTAATGAGCTCCTGCGCCTCTTTTACTATGAAATGACCCCTGGGGAGCACCATCCCTGTTCTGGGGCACAACTGTCTGGGCACGCCTCACTTTCGGAGGAAACACACTGCCCAAGGAAGTTGTTTGGGTACTAAGGTTGCCAACTCCAGGTTGGGAAATTCCTGGAGATTTTGGGAAGGAACCTGGGGAGAGTGGGGTTTGAGGATGGACTTTGGCAGGGTCCACCCTCCAAAGCAGCCATTTCCTGCGGGGGAACTGGTCTCTGTAGGGTGGAGATGAGTTGTTATTCTGGGAGATCTCCAGGCCCTACCTGTAGGTTGGCAACTCTCTCAACTGTGGGTGTTTCTTGCAGTTATGGAACTGCAGTTGTGTAAAACTAAAATGAATTAGAGGCTTGATGAACAAGTACAGATGTTCACTTTTGCTGTGCACAACTCAGGAAAATGGAAGAGGAAGAGATGGGATTTATACCCCGCCCTTCACGCAGAATCTCAGAACGGTTTACAATCTCCTTCCCTTCCTTTTTTAAAAAAATCCCCGGAGGGATATTTTTAATTATTTTTTTTAAGACTACAAAACTACAAAGAAAATATAAGGGACGGGAATTACATATAAGGATAAAGGATAGATAACCACACTACACTAAAAACCCAAGAGGAGGAGATCATATCCATGTTAATCTAAGTGTTATTAATAAAAGTGTTAGTACAACAATATACTTGTAGAGTTCTTGTTTGTCTCAGCTTCAATGTTAGTATGTTAGTTGTTGTGAGAGAACTTTCTGAGCATCTTCTTGTTATTTGCTTCAAAATGGAGTCAATCTTTTCTCTTTTGTCGTTGATGTTAAAGATGACATCCTCTGGGATTGCCCACCTGTATGAAATTCCATTGGTTTGAAGAAAAGAGATTAAATCCTTATAGTTTTTCCTCTTTTGGCGAATTTCAAATGGAATGTCTTTTAAAGTTTTAATGTTTATATTCCCCATTTTCAGTGGAGAGACTGAGGTCGCTTTTAAAATAGCATCTCTGGTCTGTCTTCTTGAGAATCTAACCACAAGACTTCTGGTAGATGGCGACGCATCCACGGACCTATTACCTGGACCTCCCGAGATAGGTTTGCGCTCCAGCCGGGGGAAGGGGCCATGCAAGATTGTGGACCCCCCCCCAGGGGCTCGGGGAAGAGTCCCGGGCCTGGGAACTTTAAAGAGGCAGCCTCTTCAAGGGCGGAATGCCGAGAATTGAGGCGCCTCTTTGTTCCAGTGGTTCCCCCGGAGGTGAGGCCATACGGCACTAGCTACGCTGGCCGGGTCAAGCAATAAAGATCCAGGGATTTAAATGAGGCAGAAAACGAGGTCGGAAGACCTGCAATGAACGTGAGTCATATCAATGTGATTTTAAACTAAAGTAGCTCCCCAAAACCCGAATGCTAAACAGAAGAGGCGAAGAGTGGGGGGGTCGCCTCCCATACAATGCCTAAAACCACGAACTGTGAGAAAAGCAGAAGGGGGGGGGGAGTGGAAGAAAACGTATTGAGACCTGTCTAGAGGCACTAACCCGATGGGCATTTAATGTCCAGGCGCATATTCAGAGACTTTCTTGTAATCCCGAAAAGTAAACAATCGGACAAGATGGCGGGGAAGAAGGACAAGGACAGACTCTTAAAAACAAAGGAATCAGAGAGTCCCCGAACGGAAGTGGCTAGCGATACAGCTAAGGCTGTAGCTGAGTGCATGCGCCCTCTGCTGGAACAGCTGAATACTTTTAAAGAACAGATGGCAAAGGTGACAGAAGGCATCACTGCAACTCAAACGCAGATAGGAGATATGATACAAGTTATGAAACAGGATGCTGAAAAAATAAAGGAGGTGACTGCAACTACGAAAAAAGTTAAAAAGAAGGTGGAAAAGCTGGAAGAAAAGACATCATCCATGGAAGACCAGATGCT
>NW_015163738.1:0-2507 GCF_001447785.1 Gekko japonicus | reverse complement strand
GGTCCAAAATCACCCAGGCAGCTTCCATAGGGATGTTCCTGTTGAACAGGAGCAAGCAGCCAGGGCTAGTGATGCCATGCCAGTCTGGAGGCATGAAGTCACTCTGAGAGTGCTTGCAGGCCTAGGTTTGCCATTGCCAACAAAGACAAATTGATGCAAAGGAGGATGTAAAAGTCTCCATATCTCTATTTTGCCTTAAATTGGTTTTGATGCCAGCAGAGTGAGAAAATGCCAGAGGCTCTGGATGGGTGCCCCATGGTAAATGCACCAAACAATTTCTAAAGATTTTCCAAAACACTACTCTGTCGATAAATCGTTTTCCACACTCACGGCTTCCCCTGCCAGAATGCAACACTTTGAATTAGCACCAGAGCTTTAAGAGCTCTCCAGCTGTCACCTGGAGACTGGCAACAGCTTGTTTGGAGGGTGGGGTCTATGGCGTATCTGTCTGAGGTCCCCCGCTTCCTCCTCCTCCTCAAACCCCACCCTCAGCAGGCTTCATCCCTAAAATATCCTGGAAGTTTCCAACCTGGAGTTGGCAACCCTACGTCCTTTCCAGGCAACCATCAGCCTACCTTTATCTGCCTGCCTGTCTTCAGGTTTACACCCCCCCCGGCAGCCTCTGACTAGGGAAAGGGCAGTCTTTCCCTGCAGTGGGAACCAAAGCAGCCGTGGCTTCATCTACCAGCAGTTGCGAGATCCAGCTTGCCAAAGATCTTAGCCCCTGCCAAGGTGGCTAACACATGGCTTACAACCAGGACCAGGTACGCATGGTCCTGTAGCGCTTTGTTCAGGGTGCACTTGTAATCCACGCAGATGCAGACATCGTCATTAGGTTTTACGGGGGTGACAATAGGGGTCTCCCATGCGGCATGGGATCGCATGTGGATGGGGGCCACCTTGGGGTCAAGTTATAAGGAAACTGGGGGTCCCGTGTAACATCCGAGGGCCCCATCAAAGACAGCCGGGAACTCCCCGCAGACTTCGCTAAAGTCCCGTGGGGCACATTGCTTAATTCCCTCGATCATGATCCCCAAAGGCGCGAACCACACCCACCCCAGGAGACTGACCAGGTTCCCTTCGACAGCGATCAAGTCCAGGTAGCCATTGAAACCCTGGTACTGCACCCTGAAAGTCCCCACTCCCCATATCGGGACTTGGTTTTGTTGAACGTCCACCAAGTTTACGGGGGATGGCCGCACCCCCCGGCAGCCTCTGACTAGGGAAAGGGCAGTCTTTCCCTGCAGTGGGAACCAAAGTAGCCGTGGCTTCATCTACCAGCAGTTGCGAGATCCAGCTTGCCAAAGATCTTAGCCCCTGCCAAGGTGGCTAACACATGGCTTACAACCAGGACCAGGTACGCATGGTCCTGTAGTGCTTTGTTCAGGGTGCACTTGTAGTCCACGCAGATGCAGACATCATCATTAGGTTTTACGGGGGTGACAATAGGGGTCTCCCTTGGACCGGCAAGCCCATGCGATGTGGCCAGAGCAACTGCAGTTCTGGCATGTGGCATCCCTGAACCGACATGTCTTAAGGTCGTGTTGGTCTTCGCAGCTGGCGCACTCTGGTCTGGCAGAATCCACACACCTTTTGTCGTGGGGGTTGCTGGGTCCGGTAGACCTCCTCGTCATCATGGTCACCGATGCCGGTACCTGCTTGATGTGTGGTGGCAGACCGATGGCTGGCTGAGGGGTCGGCAGCGGACGGATGCGATCTTTCACATGCGGTGGCCATGGAGAAGTCAGAAGAGACAGTACATTTCTCCGTCTCCATGATCCATCACCAGAGCTTTTCCTCTCGAAGGCCGCAGATGAAGCAGTCCCTGAGAGCCGTGTCTAGATGCATCCCAAACTCACACTCAGTGGCAAGGCGGCGAAGCTCCGCCAGGAAATCGGTGGTGGACTCCTGGCCCTGTTGGTTCCTGAGGTGGAAGGCCATGTGATGTGACATCTCTGATGGTCATGGGACGAAGTGATTTTGCAGCTCTGTCACGATCTACTCAAATGTTGCCTCTTCCAGGGTCACCAGGGACAGGAGGTGTTGAGCCATAACTATGATTGAAGGGCCATATGAGCCAATGAGGAGGCCCTTCTTCCCAGCCTTGTCCGTGACCTGGTAAAAGGTCTGTCACGATCTACTCAAATGTTGCCTCTTCCAGGGTCACCAGGGACAGGAGGTGTTGAGCCATAACTATGATTGAAGGGCCATATGAGCCAATGAGGAGGCCCTTCTTCCCAGCCTTGTCCGTGACCTGGTAAAAGATCAGGATGGACTTGAGGCCTGTGACCAATGCTCCCCATTAATGTGGATGGGCTGGATTGAATGGCGGAACCAGCCCTGTTCCCAAAGCGACTGCCATCGTATTGCGCGGTGGAGGCAAGGAAGTGGCTTGCTTGCTTTCGTTGCTCATCGTCGGGAGCAGCGGCGGCTGTGCATTGTCTGGCAGTCTGGCTCACTCAGCGGGTTCCTATCCTCGTTGCCAATGAAACGTGCTGGGTTCTATG
>NW_015163737.1:93502-96329 GCF_001447785.1 Gekko japonicus | reverse complement strand
TTTTTTAAGGTTGGGGGAAGGAAGGAAGGAAGGCACCAAGAGGATTCATAAAGTTGTCTGCAATTGGTTCAGAGCTAGAGGTGGGCATGAACCAGGAAAATAAGGTTCCGTTCATCTCATGGTTCATTGCAAACTCTCAAACTAAATCATGAACTGAACCAAAAGGTTTGTTTGCGAACCAAACTGGTTCACAAAAGTTTCAGGCTAATTTTTTTAAGGTTGGGGGAAGGAAGGAAGGCACCAAGAAGATTCATAAAGCCATCTGCAATTGGTTCCGAACTAGAGGTGGGCATGAACCAGGAAAATGAGGTTCCGTTCAGCTCATGGTTCGTTGCGAACTCACAAACGAAATAGTGAACTGAACCAGGAGGTTCGTTTGCGAACCAAACTGGTTCGTTTTCCTGCAAACCCTGTTGAAAGGGACCACAGTCTCTCTCAACAGGGTTTGCAGAAACCCCGAAAATACAGCTCAGGTGTTTCAGGCTGTCTTGTGCAGTCCCTTTAACTTTAAAGGGATTTTAAAGGGACTGCACAAGACAGCCCAAAACAGCTGAGTGGTGGGGAGCGCCTCCCCACTGCTCAGCTGTTTTTGTGGCTTTTATGGCGAATAGAAAGCAGGCGTTTAAAGGGAGTTGGAGACCCTTTAAATCCCTGCTTTCTGCTTGATCCAGACAATGAACAAGGCAACATTCATGATGAATTTTGCTTCATGGTTTGGTTCATGCCCATCCATATTCGAAGCTGGAAGATCTCTCTACTGGTCTGATAAGCTCAGCTTCAGAACGAAGCTCTCAGTCAATAGTAACCTCATCAAAGGGTTATTGTTAGGATTCAGGTCGTTTGGCTATTCATGAATCTGGTCCCACCCTCCCCCCATTAACCCAGCAGAGGACTCTTCTGATGTGTGTGTTAGGGTTGCCAACTCCCACCTGGGAAATTCCTGGAAATTTCAGGGCGGGAGCTAGGGGGGGGGTTGGGGAAGGGAAGGGCCTTGGGGATTTAATGCCATAGACATGATCCTCTAAAGCTTCCATTTTCTCCAGGAGAAGTGATCTCTGTTTTCTGGAGATCAGTTGTAATTCTCAAAGATTTCCAGGCTAAGCTAAACCTAAAGTCACCCAATCCACCAATTTTGGTGAGGCTAAGCAAATACAGGCCTGGGGCCCCACTATATTTGCTACTAGGAATGCCATGATGGAGGGAAAAGAAGATCCTGTGGAAAAAAAGTAGATCTGGTGAGGGAGTACCACAGCCCAGGGAAAGGGGAAGCAACCCTTCACTGTGGAAGATGAGAAGTGCTTGCCCACTCCAGAACTGCTGATTTCGGGAGGGGTGTTGAAAGATCTGAGCCAGATTGAGGTGACGAGAGAGGAGGTCCTATGACTGATAGAAAATTTAAAAACTGATAAATTACCAGGCCCGGATGGCATACAGCCGAGAGTTCTGAAAGAACTCAAATGTGAACTTGTGGATCTCCTGACAAAAATATGTAATCTTTCATTAAAAATCTGCCTCCATTCCTGAGGACTGGAAGGTAGCTAATGTCACTCCCATCTTTAAAAAGGGTTCCAGAGGAGATCCTGGAAATTACAGGCTAGTCAATCTGACGTCGATACTGGGTAAGTTGGTGGAAACGGTTATTAAGGAAAGAATTAGTAGCCACATTGATGAACAAAAACTATTGAGGCAAACTCAGCATGGGTTCTGTAAGGGAAGATCTTGTCTCACTAACCTGTTAGTGTTCTTTGAGGGGGTGAACAAACATGTGGACAAGGGGGACCCAATAGATGTTGTTTACCTAGACTTCCAGAAAGCTTTTGTTAAAGTTCCTCATCAAAGGCTCCTAAGTAAGCTCAATAGTCATGGGATAAAAGGACAAGTCCTTTTCAAAAACTGGCTAATTAATAGGAAACAGAGAGTGAATATAAATGGGCAATTTTCTCAGTGGAGGGTAGTTAGCAGTGGGGTACTACAGGGATCAGGATTGGGTCCAATGCTTTTTAACTTGTTTATTAATGATTTGGAGTTGGGAGTAAGCAGTGAAGTGGCTAAATTTGCAGATGACATGAAGTTGTTCAGGGTGGTGAGAACGAGGGAGGATTGTGAGGCACTCCAAAGGGATCTGTCGAGGATGGGCGAGTGAGAGTCAATGTGTCAAATGGGGTTCAATGTGGCCGTGCAAAATGATGCACATTGGAGCAAAAAATCCTAACTATAAATACACATTGATGGGATCTGAACTGGCTGAGATTGACCAAGAGAGAGATCTTGGAGTCGTAGTAGAAAACTCAATTGGCCGTGCAAAATGATGCACATTGGAGCAAAAAATCCTAACTATAAATACACATTGATGGGATCTGAACTGGCTGAGATTGACCAAGAGAGAGATCTTGGAGTCGTAGTAGAAAACTCAACGAAAATGTCAAGACAGTGTGTGACTGCAATAAAAAAGGCCAACACTATGCTGGGGATTATTAGGAAGGGAACTGAAAACAAATCAACCAATATCATAATTCCCCTGTATAAATCGATGGTGTGACCTCATTTGGAGTACTGTGCACAGTTCTGGTCACCAAACCTCAAAAAGGATATTATAGCATTGGAAAAAGTGCAGAAAAGGGTAACTAGAACGATAAAAGGGTTGGAACACTTCCGTATGAAGAAAGGTTAAAGTGCTTGGGGTTCTTTAGCTTGGAGAAGTGATGGCTGAGGGGTGACATTATCGAGGTTTATAAAGTTATGCATGGGACAGAGCAGGTAGAGAAAGAAGTACTTTTCTCCTTTTCTCACAATACAAGAACTCGTGGGCAATCAATGAAATTGCTGA
>NW_015163737.1:81996-88970 GCF_001447785.1 Gekko japonicus | reverse complement strand
TCGTTACCGGCTAAATATCAGGAGAGAAACTTCCTGACTGCTAGAGTGGTTGAGCAGTGGAACAGACTGCCTTAGGAGGTGGTGGATGCTCCTTCGCTGGACGTTTTCAAGCAGAGGCTGGATTACCATATTTCGGGTATGTTATAGGGCTGTCTTTCGGCTGTGCTCCTGCAGAGTGCAGGGGGTTGGACTAGATGACCTTTCCAACCCTAACATTCTAGGATTCTATGACTGCCTGGAGAAAACGGCTGCTTTGAAAGTTGGCAATGTACCATGCTGAGGCCCCTCCCCTCCCCAAACCCTGCCCTCTCCTAGATCCATCCCAAAGTCTCCAGGTATTCTCTAGCCCAGACCTGGTGACCCTAGGCTGTGGCTCAGGAGCAGAGCACTGGCCTTCGTTTGCAAAAGGTCCCAGGTTCGACCCCTGGCATGGGTGGTTAAGAGATCTTATGGAGCCCATGTGTGGAAAGACCTTGTCTGAATGGAGAACGGGGACCTGTCAGAATAGACAGCAGCAAGATGGACCAATGACCTGGCTTGGGGTAAGGCAGATTCATTTCAGTAGTACAGGGGCAGAGCCAGAGCCAACAGCAGAAGGTCCCGGGTTCAATCCCTGGTGTCTCCAGTTAAAACCATCAGGCAGTGGGTGATGTGAAAGACCTTTTTCTACCCCCCCCCCCACCTGGGACCCTGG
Organism: Gekko japonicus; assembly: GCF_001447785.1. Taxonomy (NCBI): domain Eukaryota; kingdom Metazoa; phylum Chordata; class Lepidosauria; order Squamata; family Gekkonidae; genus Gekko; species Gekko japonicus. Next base: position 88,276 of record NW_015163737.1, on the reverse strand, counting down.
ACAGCTGCTGCCAGTTTGAGTAGATAAAGACCAGAGGTCATTTCATAGAAAAAGAGGTGCAGGAGTTCATTAGCATAACTTATTAGCATAACTTATTTGCATATGCCACACCCCATGACATCACCAGAAGTGTGTGAGAAGGCAACACCCACCGCTCAGGCTCCACTGGACTGTTCTGGCTTGCTAGCTACTGGGGGGGGGGCGGAATGTGCAGATCTGCTCTCACAGAGGAGGGAGAGCTTGTACCTGAAGGCGGGCTGGGGGGGGAGGGCTCTGCAACTTACCTGACTGCTTCTTGCTCCTCCTGGCCCGACTGAGGGCTGCTGGGAGCAGGGGGCAGGGCTTGTTGCATGTGCCCGCCCCCTGGGCTCCTTACTGCCGGAGCTCCGCTCCTGTGCGCTCCCGCAGGAAATGACCCCTGGATAAGACTGACTTTGATGGACTGAGGGTCCGATTCAGTAGAAGGCAACTTCGGATGTTCAGTGTGGATTCCATACCGCATTAAAGGAAATGGTTCAAGGCCCTACAGCAAATGTTTAAGGACACTTTCCTGGGAGTAGACCCACACTGAGAGTGACATGGGACTTACTTTTGAGTAGGCCAGCTGTTCCCATAGTGCCTTATGTTTTGGTCCTTTCCCATTCGGGGGGCTGTTTCAAAAGGCTGTGTCAGTTTCTAGAATTGTTGTCCTGCCCGGTCACCCTGATAGCTAGAAGTCAAACATTGGGGGGGGGGGATGAGTTGGGGGCAACACATACATCTTCACTCTGCTGCACATTTCTACAAATGCATGCATGGGGATACGTATACACAACTGTACAACAACACCCATTTGGTTCTCCTATGTAGGCTGACCTAGACAGTCAAGATGGCACAGTGTGTGTGAGAGAATAGCTACTCTCCGCAGTCCAGGAGTACCCAGTGAGAACTGTGTGGATATTCCTGCTCTTTCTTTCTTCTCTTTTAACCAGTTACTAACAGTTACAAGGCAGCGTTCCGTGCGCCTCGGTGTTTAGTCATGCCGGCCACATGACCACAGAAACATCTTCGGACAGCGCTGGCTCTTCGGCTTTGAAACAGAGATGAGCACCGCAACCCTAGAGTCGGATTCGACTGGCTTCCGAGCAAGGGAACCTTTACCTTTACCTAACCCATAAGAAAACCTGTCCTTTTACGTAGTGTGAGTCCAGGACGACCTTTAAGACCAACATAATTTTATTCACGATATAGGCTTTTGTTGTGCATGCACACTGCCTCAGATACATCGTCGACTCAAGAACAGCAAAGCTAGCACTTATTATGAATTGTTAATCTGGTTTTAATACTGTTTTAAATGGTTTATTGTACTGTTTTAAATGTTCTTTGGCTGCGGTCACACGGAGCATTAGCCACGGTACTGAGATGGATGATAGGCGGATTTTCCGGGCGCGATCACACCGCAACATCTGGGAAGCGTAGAGCTCCCATGGCGAACCCGAGGCTTTCCGCCGAAGATGCACAGTTAAAAACTAGTACCCAATGGCGCGTGCGCACGAAGAGAAAAGCGAAAGTTCCGTTGCTCTGCAGAATCGCACATGCCGTTGTTGAGATTGCGCCGCACCGCTTCTTTGCAGCGCTGCAGGATCGTTGTGTGATCGCCACCTCGCCCCTACCCACAGGACCTCGATGGGACATGTGATCGGGTGGCTGCGCGTTATTTTGCTATGGGCCAAACTGCCACGCTCTCCCCCCCTGCATTTTACGGCCCATGTGACCGGGACCTTTGTTGATTTTATGTAAGCCGCCCTGAGACAGCCTGGGATGGAAGGGCGGGCGGGGTAAAAATGAGAGGAAATAAATAAATAAATAAAAATACAGTGGAACAGAACTCCCTCAGCCATTACTTGTGCCGGGTGTGACAGTGTGGCCAACAGGTCTGGCAAAGAAAAATCTTGTTCCTTTAATAGAGGATTAATGCACAGAGCTGGGCAGCTGAGGCTTTTCATGGCTCGGAGGTAAATAACGTTGACCGGTAAATCAAATATGGAACAACTGATTGGTTTCGCATAGGAAAAGGAGTACGACAAGGATGTATATTGTCACCTTGCTTATTTAATATATATGCAGAGTACATCATGCAAAATGCTGGCCTGGATGAATCACAAGCGGGAATTAAGATTGCTGGGGAAAAGATCAACAGCCTCAGATATTCAGACGATACCACTCTAATGGCAGAAAGTGAAGAGGACCTAAAGAGCCTCTTGCTCAGAGTGAAAGAGGAGAGCGCAAAAGTGGGCTTCAAACTCAACATCAAAAAAGCTAAGGTCATGGCATCCGGCCCCATCCCTCCTTGGCAAATAGAAGGGAAAGGCGTGGAAGTAGTGACAGACTTCACGTTCCTGGGATCCCAGATCACCGCAGACTGTGACTGCAGCCATGGGAGCGGTTCGAAGTGTTTCAGAGAAGAGCTGTAAAGAGAGACGGGCGTTTATGCAAAGATACAAAAGGATTCTGCCACCAGCCCGTGAAGACTGAACTCGGCAGACAAATAACTGGGAGGGCCGCACGCAAAGCAAGGCAAAACCTTTTGCAAATGCCCAGCAGGACACTTGATGACTCATTTGTTTCCCTCTACCTGGCTCAAACCATCTCCAGGCCAGATAATGAAACTGAAGCTCAAATACTTTGGCCACCAAATGAGAAGGGAGCACTCCCTGGAGAAGACCCTGATGCTGGGAAAGACTGAAGGTCAAAGAAGACGGGGACGGCAAAGGATGAGATGGTTAGACAGTGTCATCGATGCAACGAACATGAAATTGAGCAAACTTCAGAGGACGGCAGAAAACAGGAGGGCCTGGCGGGAGCTGGTCCATGGGGTCGCGAAGAGTCGGACTCGACTGTGCGACTGAACAACAACAACAAAAATCAAATCCCCTAAGCCCGTGTTAAAATGGACAGGATTTTCTCTCTCTCTCACCAAGCAGTTGGCAACTCTAGAATTTGTCCAAAGCCTTTTGGAAGCATATACTTATTGATATCTTATCTGCAGGATCACCATGGTATATACATTGTGCCTTTCTTTTGTCACTGGAACAAGCTTGAAGTTCTCAGGGTTGACTGGCACCCATCAGAGATGCTGGAGGAGGAGGAGGAGAAGAAGAAGAAGCAGGAGGCCCGTAGCTGCAGTGGGGCATCTCGGGGCCAGCCCCCCTGACTTACTGGCAAGGCCCTGGGCCCCCGAGCAGTGGCAGGTGTGGGGAAGGAGCCGGATATTCCTGCACAGCCGTCTGGCATAAAGGGCCAGCAACGGGGGCCACGTGGAGCCGGACAGCACCTCTCTATTTCCCCCAGAAACTGAATTTAATTTAATTTGATTAGCCTTTAATTTGATTAGCCGGTGCCCCCTAAGAAATTTAAATGCCCCCTGACTTTAAAAAATCCTGGCTACGGGCCTGAGAAGAAGGAGACGAAGAAGGAGGAGGAGGAGGAGAAGAAGAGATATTGGATTTATACCCCGCCCTTCACTCGGAGTCTCAGAGTGGTTTACAAACTCCTTTCCCTTCCCTTCCCCAGAACAGAAACCCTGTGAGGTAGGTGGAGCTGAGAGAGCTCTTTCAAGGGCTCCTGATGAGAGAACAGCTCCGAGAGAACTTGTGACTGACTCAAGGTCACACCAGCAGCTGCATGTGGAGGAGGAGTGGGGAATCAAACCCGGTTCTCCCAGATTAGAGTCCGCGCACTTAACCACGATACTGTCTCTCGCCAGTGGGTTGCCCGGTCCCCCCTGGCTGCTAGTGGGGGGAGTAGGGTTGCCAGCTCTAGGTCGGGGGACTCCTGGAGATTTGGGGATGGGGCCTGGGGAGGAGGACAGAGACCTCTGTGGTGGCACAGTGCCCTAGATTCCACCCTCCAAATCATCCAGTTCTTCCAGGGGAACTGATCTATGTAGTCTGGAGATGAGCTGTAATTTGGAGGGGGATCCCCGGGCCTCATCTAGAGGCAGGGCCGTAGCCAGTGTAGTGTATTCAATAGCTGACACTGAATGCATATGTATGTGAACCATCCCATTGCCATCTCATGTTAAGCTTCAGCCTGGGCTAGGATCCTAATGTAACCAATAGGAGCACTAGCCCAGGATGTGTCATCCAATCACCTTGTAGAGCGGGACCGCTTGTGATTGGCCTTTATCTATTCAACCTGATAGGTTGTTATTTGTACAATGGGCGTGGCTATATTAGCCGGGAATGTTTAAATACAGAGCCGCCAGTGTATGAACTTTGATGGGTTCTGGCTGGCGATTGTTGTACCGTGTTGGAGTTGTAACGAAGCTGAAGAATAAAAGCCGCATTCTTGCTGAATAACTTTCCGCCTCCTTGTTAAGTTCGCGACTTAACAGCCAGGATTTCTCAGTTTCCCATATTTATAGGTTATAGGCTTTCAAGTATCATTTTCTAGCTTCAAACATCAAAATCGCCGGGTCCCTGTTAGTCTCTGTTTGGACTCCAATCGATGCACTTCATTGGTCAACTATTATCTTCACCTGTTTTTAGTTGGACGCTCTCGCAGTTCTCAGAGGCTTCTCATGACTGGACCCCGGCAGACATTGTCCACTGAAATGGCTACTGACTATTTCTGACCTACTAGGGGCTGTATCCTTCGGTCCCTTTGTTCCTTATGCCACTCCAAGGCTGTTCTGGGTCTTGGGACGCCCTGCTTGGCATGTTGGGCAGAGGAAGCAGGCCAGCCCGTATTCTAGCCTGCAAAGGCACCCTCTATGATCTTTTCGGTCAAGATCGGCGGCTGCTCCCTTATATTTTTGGCTATATCCGTGCCATACCCTTTGGATCCAATGGGCAGAGAGCCTTCGATAATCTCTTTCTACCAGCCTTAAAGATACTCCAAGTCAGGCAAAATGTCAGAATGTAGCTTTCAATATTCTGAGCATTTAAAAAAGTTGTTCTTTTGAAATTCAATTTTCAGAGAAACTTTATGAAGAAGCCTCTTGCGATGACGTTTAAGGCAACCGTGTTCAGTATTATGCAGGTAAAGGTAAAGGTCTCCCTTGCTCAAAAGCCAGTCGAATCCGACTCTAGGGTCGTGGTGCTCATCTCTGTTTCAAAGCCGAAGAGCCAGCGCTGTCCGAAGACGTTTCCGTGGTCATGTGGCCAGCATGACTAAATGCCAAGGCGCACGGAACGCTGTTACCTTCCCACCGAAGTGGTACGTATTTATCTACTTGCAATTTCTTGCTTTCGAACTGCTAGGTTGGCAGGAGCTGGAACTAGAGATGGGAGCTCACTCCATCATGCGGCACACTCGGGTCTCGAACTGCCGAACTACTGACCTTCCACAGCCTGCAGTTCAGCGTCTTAACCACTTGAGCCACTGCAGCTCCTATTACGCAGCTATGCACACAGTATTTTTACATCCCTCCTCGGCCAAAGCTCTGAACACAACAGCGTTCGTAATACTGATCAGGGGGCAGAGAAAAAGAAGAAGAGATTGGATTTATACCCCCTGGCCCTTCACTACCCGAAGGAGTCTCAGAGCGGCTTACAAACTCCTTTCCCTTCCCCTCCCCACAACAGACACCCTGTGAGGTAGGTGAGGCTGAGAGAGCTCTTGACAGAACTACGGTTCTCCCAGATTAGAGTCCGCGCACTTAACCATGACACCGAACTGAATTCAGGAATTCGGAGAATACATGAAGCTGCCTTGGAACGGATCAGACCATCGGCCCATCAAGGTCGGTATTGCCAATTCAGCCTGGCAGTGGCCAACCGCGTGGCCAGAAATTTTTGGCTGGTGGGGCAGGGGAGTGGGGAACTTAATTAGATTATCCAACAGTGTGTGGGGTGGGGGGTAGCCCCTACCCACAGTGGTGGGAAGGCTTGGGGAGGAAAGGGAGGCCGCCCTGCCCTTCTGGTCAGTTTCACTCCCCTCCTATCAGCCCTTAGGTTTAACAGTTGTTCCTGGATAGTGAAATTGACCAGAAAGGGCAGGGTGGCTTCCCTTTCCTTCCCCCAGCCTCCTGCTGCTGTGGGGGAGAGGCGCACCCGGGGTGAATGGGTCTGGGATCCTCCCAGGGTGGGGCAGGGCTTGCCCATGATGGGGCAAGGCCCCCAAATGCCTCACAATGGCTATGGGCCCTGCAGTGACTCTCCAGGGTCTCAGGCAGAGAAAGGTCTTTCACATCACCTGCTGACGGATCCTTTTTAAAACTGGAGATGCTGAGAAATGAAATTGGGCCCTTCTTAGGGTTGCCAGGAATGGGGGGGGGAGGCAGATATTTACTGCGGGG
>NW_015163737.1:74716-81637 GCF_001447785.1 Gekko japonicus | reverse complement strand
TCCTCCTCCTCCTCCTCCTCCTCCTTCTGTTTCCATTTGCACCGGCAGTGATGTCATGGCACTGTGGTGAAGATTGCCGCCCCTCTGCCTTAGGCTGGCTGCTTCTGACCACCAACCGGCTGAGCCTCCACGATAATGCCTGCTGAATGCCTGCCGAAAAACAGATGGGCTACCACCGACCTAGGAGCTGAACTGCAGGCTGTGGAAGGTCAGTAGTTCAGCAGTTCGAGACCCGGGTGCCGCATGACGGAGTGAGCTCCCGTCTCTAGTTCCAGCTCCTGCCAACCTAGCAGTTCAAAAGCAAGAAATTGCAAGTAGATAAATAGGTACCACTTTGGTAGGAAGGGAACAGCGTTCCGTGCGCCTTGGTGTTTCGTCATGCCGGCCACATGACCACGGAAACGTCTTCGGACAGCGCTGGCTCTTCGGCTTTGAAACGGAGATGAGCCCCGCAACCCTAGAGTTGGACTCGACTGGCTTTCGAGCAAGGGAACCTTTACCTTTTACCACCGAGCCGCAGCCCCACAAGCAAAATTCAGGTAGGAAAATGTTGTTGAGGATCCCCCTCCGAAAGCTGTTCTTCCAACTGAAACCTTCCCCCTCCCTCGGAGACTTGGCAAAGCTCAAGTCGCCCGATGAACGGGAACCCCTTTGAAAAGCGCTAAAAAACATCTGCTCCCACGTCGGGCCCTGTAGACTATCCACATTCCATCAGATTTGCTTTACATTACCCTGCCTATAAATGGCTGCTCCCGCTGGGAGCCTTCTTAGGCTGGAAACATATGACATGTGAGGGGGACAAAGACCAAGATGGAGAGCTCTGATTGCGGTCCCGTCGAGATTGTCATCGCATCCTGAGACATGGAGGGGAAAAGAATTCCTCTGCTGATGGTATCTCCCAGATCAGCTCCTGCTTCCCTAGGAAGGAGGCTTGATTGATTGCAGCGCTAAGGACTTTTGCATTTTGCCAGGAAACTCCTTCGCCCCAAAGCAACTGCCTCGGCGCTGTGGTGGCAGTGGTGATGCTTCAAGGACTGGTGCCCGAGGGATGGGAAAGGGTGGAGGGCCGTGAGGAGTCTAGGCCAGGGGGGTCCCCAAACTATTTGAGCCGGAGGGTGTCTTTGGAATTATGCTATAGCAGGGTGGATGCCATCTGTTAAGTCGCGAGCTTAACAAGAGTCGGAGAGTGATTCAGCTATAAAGCGGCTTTTATTCTTCGTTACTTCTCCAACACGGTACAACAATCGCCAGCCAGAACCCATCAAAAAATATACACTGGCTTCTCTGTATTTAAACATTCCCGGCTAACGTAGCCACACCCCCTGTACAAATAACAACCTATGAGGTTGGAGAGATAAGGGCCAATCACAAGCGATCCCGCTTTGTAACGTGATTGGACGACACTGTCTGGGCTAGGGCTCCTATTGGATACATTAGGATCCTAGCCCAGGGCGAAGCTTTACATTGAATCTCTATTAGGCAATTCGCATAACAGTCCATGTGATAACAATCCATCTGAATACATAACACCATCCAAAATGGCTGCTGCAAAATGGTTGCCAGAAGAGGTGGAGCTAGCCACAAAATGGCCGCTGCAGCTGACCTTCGTCACATTTTGGGGGGTATTTTTGCATTTGTGTGTGCCCGTGTGCCCGTACCTGGAAGTCATGGTGACCTCTGGCGACTCCAACTGGGGCATGGAGGATGTTGAGAGAAGTGGCTGGACGGCCTGACTCTGCGTCCCGGCCCTGGTACTCCTCGGAGGTCTCCACCCAAATACTTGCCGGGGTCAGCCCTGCTTCGCTGCCAAGGTCTGACGAGACTGGGCTCGCCCGGGCTATCCGGCTCAGGGCACCTTCGTCACACAGCGAAGATCCTTGTGCTGTGGCGGCAGCTGCTGCCGAAGCCACGCCTTGGGAAACCTAAGCAGCCAATCAGCTCCCCAGTGGCCAGACAGAAGCCCTGCTGGGCAAGAGCCCCACCTGGCCCCGCCCACTTTCCAAAACACCTGGCAAGTGCCCCAGCCGGGGACTGGCAACACGGCCTCTCACTGAGACCCAGCCTTGCAGACTCTCCCTGTCAGGTAGGCCCCTGCGAGGCAGACCCTCCTCCTGGAAGGGGCCCTTCGCCGGTGCCTGAAGGGCTCTTGATAGGAGGCATCAGGATGGGCCACCACAGGCTCCCTGGGGTTGCCAGGTCCGTCAGAAAGGCTGGCCGGGAGGTGGGGTGGGACGTTCCAGAAGCCAGAAGTGATATCGCGCGATGTGCCTGCGTCACCCGGAAGTGACGTGGGCTCGCTGGTGATGCTGGGGGCGACGCTCTGGTTTTGGGCAAAACTCTATGGTTGCCGTGGGTCCTGGCTCTGCTGAGGCTGACTATTCCTCAGACGAGGAAGAGGCACGAGTCAGCCCAGCTGAGGAATCTTTGCCAGCACCTGAGGGAGAAGCGGCCCCAACAGCTGCAGCGCAGGAGCAGCAAGGTGAACACAGTCACCGAGAGACAGACCAAGGGTTCCAAGCCTTGGGGCGGAGGGCGGGCGGGGAGTTAGAATCATAAGTAAAAAGTAAAGGTAAAGGTTCCCTTGCTCGAAAGCCAGTCGAATCCGACTCTAGGGTTGTGGTGCTCATCTCCGTTTCCAAGCCGAAGAGCCAGCGCTGTCCGAAGATGTTTCCGTGGTCACGTGGCCGGCATGACCAGACACCAAGGCGCACGGAACGCTGTTACCTTCCCACCGAAGTGGTACCTATTTATTTACTTGCAATTTCTTGCTTTCGAACTGCTAGGTTGGCAGGAGTTGGAACTAGAGATGGGAGCTCACTCCGTCATGCGGCACACTCGGGTCTCGAACTGCTGAACTACCGTCCTTCCATAGAACCGGGTTTGATTCCCCACTCCTCCACTTGCACCTGGCTGGATGACCTTGGGCAAGCCATAGTGCTGATAAGAGCTGTCCTTGAAAAAAGAGCAGTTTCTGTCAGAGCTCTCTCAGCCCCACCTCCCTCACAGGATGTCTGTTGTGGGAAGGGGAAGGGAAAGGAGTTTGTAAGCTGCTTTGAGACTCCCTTGGGTAGTGAAGGGTGGGGTATAAATCCAATCTCCTCTTCTTCTTCAGCTAGTCCATCCCCCTGCACAATGCAGGAAATTCACAAATCCCCCCTCCCCCAAGTGACCCCTGCTCCATGCCCAGAAGATGACAAAAACCCTCCAGGATCCCTGGCCAAACTGGCCTGGAGAAAACTTGCTTCCTGACCTCAAACTGACAAGCTGCATTTCTTACATGCCCAGGGACAGAATCACAGTAAAAAAAAGTCACTAAGATATGGCAACTGAACACTGTGATGCAATGTGCAAAAAAGCCCTATGAAATAAAGACTATTAAGACTAAACATGAGTTCTTATTATCGTTATACGTTGTGTTATTTCAATGTACTCGAAGTCATGTCATTTCAAAATTTTCTAAATCAATGATTACATATAGTTGCATTCATGTAGAGGATACAGAGTGTTGGACTGGATGGGCCTTTGGCCTGATCCAAGAAATTGCGTCTCTTATGTTCTTATGTTCTTAATAATCAACACAAAATGTATAATATATTATCAAATTAATTCTAATAGAGTCCATGAAACTCGTTACTCCAAAAAGTCCAAGAGAAATCTTATCTGCAAGGTCCTGGAGTCTGGAAGTCTGGAAAATTTTTACATGCACATAAAAGCTTATACCCAGAATTAAATTTTGTTGATCTTAAAGGTGCTACTGGACTCAAACTTTGGTTTGGGGGATAAGGACTTTCTTTCCTTCTTTTGAATTTGTATGTACAGTACACTCATTCTGTTACATTATTTATTTGCAAAATCTATACCACGCCTTTCTGCCCTCAACAGAGCCACGGAGGCGGCTAACAGACTAAAAATACTAATAAAGACACATCTTAAAGGTAAAGGGTCTCCCTTGCTCGAAAGCCAGTCGAATCCGACTCTAGGGTTGCGGTGCTCATCTCCGTTTCAAAGCCGAAGAGCCAGCGCTGTCCGAAGACGTTTCTGTGGTCATGTGGCCGGCATGACTAAACACCAAGGCGCACGGAACGCTGTGACCTTCCCACCAAAGTGGTACCTATTTATCTACTTGCAATTTCTTGCTTTCTTAAAAAACCATTAAAACTCATCAGGCACATAGAAACAACAATTAAAAACAGAGCAGGCAGGAGGGACCACTGAGGGAACGCCAAGAAAAACAAAAGTCACCCTTGGGAAGAAGACAGCAACAGAAGGGGGCAGGGGAGGAGGAGGAGGAGAGGAGATTGGATTTATACCCCGCCCTTCACTTGGAGTCTCAGAGCGGCTTACAAACTCCTCTCCCTTCCCCTCCCCACCACAGACCCCCTGGGAGGTGGGTGGGGCTGAGAGAGATCTTGACAGAAACTGCTATTTTTCAAGAACAGCTGTGCCAGAGCTTGTGACTGACCCAAGGTCACATCAGCAGCTGCAAGTGGAGGAGTGGGGAACCAAACCCGGTTCTCCCAGATTAGAGTCCGCACACTTAACCACTACACCAAATGGGGGGGGGGGGGAGGAATTCCAAGGTTTCGTGCCACAACTGAGTTTGGGTTGCTACCTGCTTATCACTTATTTCTTTCCTATCGATTATTTATTTAAAATATTTACTTAATTCATACTCTGCACTGTGTCCCACAGGGGACTCGGGGTGGCTTAAAGGTAAAGGTTCCCTTGCTCGAAAGCCAGTCGAATCCGACTCTAGGGTTGCGGTGCTCATCTCCGTTTCAAAGCGGAAGAGCCAGCACTGTCCGAAGACATTTTCGTGGTCATGTGGCCGGCATGACTAAACACCAAGGCGCACGGAACGCTGTCCCCTTCCCACCGAAGCGGTACCTATTTATCTACTTGCAATGTCTTGCTTTCGAACGGCTAGGTTGGCAGGAGCTGGAACTAGAGACGGGAGCTCACTCCGTCATGTGGCACACTCGGGTCTCGAACTGCTGAGCTACTGACCATCCACAGCCTGCAGTTCAGCGTCTTAACCACTTGAGCCACCGCAGCTTACAATATTTAAAAGTACAATAAATACAAACACAAATAAATACGATAAGTATAGAGCAGTAAAATGGGTCAAAGCGTCAGCTTAACAACAAACCCCTCTGAAGACTGGAAACCACAGGCCAGCTCCCCAGTTCACAACTTTAGCCCGAGGCTGCATGGAACAGAGCGGCCTCATGGTGCCCTGCGGAATTCCGGGGAGCCGATTCCAGAGAGGGGGCAGCCACGGAAGACAGCCACACCCTGGTGGCTGACAGGCGGGCAGTTCGTGGGCCAGGCACCTGTAGAAGGCCCTGCAATAGGATTGCCAACTTCCAGGCGGGGCCTGGAGACCCCCCATTTTTACAGCAGGTCTCCACACTACAGAGATCGGCTTCCCTGGAGAACCCGGCAATATACGAGAGGTCACGGGGAAAGCAGTTAAGGTACTGCAAGCTACAGCAAAGAACTTTATACCAAGACAGATTGAAGTTGTGAAATAGAATTCTACAGAGGTCATTTCGGGGGGGAATGCGGGGGAACGCAGTTCCCCCGGGTTAGGTGCAGGGGGCGGGGCACACGATGAAGCCCCGCCCCCTGCTTCTGGCCGCCCCGCTTCCAGCCCTCATTCAGCCAGGAGGAGGCAGGAGAAGAGGGAGGGTAAGTTGCTTCCTCCCCGCCTCTCCCCACCCCTGCCTGCCTGGGACCAGGGAGGGCCTTGGCGGGGCTTCCTCGCACTTCCACTGGCCTTGCAGGTCCACGGCCGGGCCCCTGATGTCAGGGTGTGTGGCATATGCTAATGAGTTATGTTAATGAGTTCCCCTAGCTCTTTTTCTACGAAATGACCCCTGGAATTCTACAAACAAATTTGACAAGACGGGTTTGACTGCCAGGTTTGCCTTGAGAAAGGACGGAAACGGGGATCTTTAGCTGGCCCATTGGGAGCGCTGACAGTTGATACGCTTGGACTAAACACGCACAAGAAGAAACTGATAAGGAAACAATTAGAACTGAACTTTGGCACAAGTACTTTCTTTAAAACATTTATCCGTTATACCCTTTGCATGTAAATGCTTGTATGAGTGTGCTTGGTAAACAATACCAATGACTACACAATGTCACATTGAGTAATTATACCATGGCTGTATTTTGGTTGTTTTTATCTCCCTGGAGAGGAGGGTAGACTCCAGGGTACTGTACCTCCTCGAGGCTCAACCCCAAATCTCCAGGTATTCCCCAACCCAAGGAGGCAAGTGGGTCATGCTGGTGAAAGGTGCTTCTGCAGGTGGGACAGTCCCAGGCAGCTGAGGGCTTTATAGGCCAAAACCAACACTTTTAATTGGCACTGGAAGCGGATCGGAAGCCAGTGCAGGCGCCGAAGCATCGATGTTATATGTGCAGACCAGGGGGACTCAGTCAGCAGTCTAGCAGCCACACTCTGGACCACCTGAAGTTTGTGAAGCGTCTACAAAGCATATTCCAGTTCTCCAGTTTGGCGTCGTGGTTAGGAGTGCGGACTCTAACCTGGGAGAACTGGGTTTGATTCCCCACTCCGCCACTTGCGCCTGGCTGGAGTGACCTTGGATCAGTTACAAGTCATTTCAGAGCTGTTTAGAGAACATAAGAACAAGAGAAGCCAATGTTGGATCAGGCCAGTGGCCCATCCAGTCCAACACTCTGTCACACAGTGGCCAAAAATACCAGGTGCCATCAGGAGGTCCAGCAGTGGGGCCAGGACACTAGAAGCCCTCCCACTGTCCCCCCCCCAAGCACGAAGAATATAGAGCATCATTTGCCCCAGACCAAGAGTTCCAATCTATACCTTGTGGCTAATAGCCACTGATGGACCTCTGCTCCATATGAGAACATAAGAGAAGCCAGTGTTGGATC
>NW_015163737.1:60156-74655 GCF_001447785.1 Gekko japonicus | reverse complement strand
TGGGGAGGGGAAGGGAAAGGAGACTGTAAGCTGCTCTGAGACTCCTTCGGATAATGAAGGGCAGGGGTATAAATCCAATCTCTTCTTCTTCTCCCTGGAGAAAATGGCTGCCTTGGAAGGTGGACTTTATGGCATGTTACCCTATCAAATTCCTTCCCCTCTCTAAACCCCACTGTCCCAGGCTCCACCCTCAAATCTCCAGGTATTTCTGTACCCAGAGTTGGCAACGTTTTAAGGAAGAGGCCCTGGCTGGGGGTCAGACAGTGTCTGGAATGGCAACTGGAGAGAGTGGCATGAACCTGGGATATGCGGGCAGCTATATTTTATGTAAGGAAAGCTGTTCCAGGTTTCTTCTGTCTCATTTCTGGAGAAAAAAGCTTCTAAAATTAATAGCAGGGAAGTTGCCTTTCCCATCATGACAGGAATCCCATATTTTGGATTCTCTTTCATGGCCATCTGTAAACAAACCCCATACATGCAAAAGTTTATTTCCTGTCGCTTCAGGAGGATGGTTGTCCTCACACATTATCACGTATCCTCATATATGAGTAAAAAGCCACTCTTTATATTTGATATGTTTAACAAGCATAAAGTAAGAGTTCACAGTTGATCAACGTTTATAGCAATGTCTATGCCCAATCGCTGCCAACTCATAATCCAGGAGGTATATTTGTTCCACCGACTTGGGGGCTACCAGATGTCCTCTGTTTAGAGCAGACGTCTTCTCTTCTTGGTATCCGTCCTCTTTTGGGCTCTCTTTAAAAAAGTAATGGAATTGTCCTCTTTTTGGGTTGGAAGGTTGGGTTTCTTCCCAGTTAGAAGCGATTATCACAGATGGGATGTAAAGGACAATCTGCTTTGTTTTGAAAATTATTTAAATATAAAGAATGATAGAAATGGATAAGTGTATAAGAACAACAATTGAAAAATGTGTTACCTGTAGAGTTTGAATATTTTAAAAAAGGAAGATATGTAAAAGATCTAAGAGATGGGCAGGAGGTTGGAGCACTGTGGGAAGCCATGAAAGGGCGGGGGTAAGAGGAAAAAGGATGTATAACATAAACATGAACGTTTATCATATCCTAATAAATTGTTTTTGAAAAGAAAAAGAAGAAGCGATTATCACAGCTTAAAGAGTAGGGGTATTAAAAATGATATTTGCCATAGAGAGATAGCTTGTTTGAAGTAGCCAATTGAGACATATGTCCTCTTTTTTGCTCTTCAAAATATGTTTTTTTGTTGTTCAGTCACACAGTTGAGTGGACCAGATCACGCCAGGCCCTCCTGTCTTCCGCCGTCCTCTGAAGTTGGCTCAATTTCATGTTCGTTGCATCGATGACACTGTCTAACCATCTCATCCTTTGCCGTCCCCGTCTTCTTTGACCTTCAGTCTTTCCCAGCATCAGGGTCTTCTTCTCCAGGGAGTGTTCCCTTCTCATTGGGTGGCCAAAGTATTTGAGCTTCAGTTTCATTATCTGGCCTTCCAGGGAACAGTCAGGGTGGATTTCCTTTAGGATTGACTGATTTGATCTTCTTGCAGTCCAAGAGTCTTCTCCAGCGCCATAGTTCAAAAGAATCAAAATATGGTAACCCCAACTGACCACTTCCCATCCAGGGTGCCTTCTTGGCTGCTTTCCCACAATCTAGCTCTCTGCTTGTTTTGCTATGCCAGGATAGGATATTGCTGGGGTGAGAGAGTTTGGATTTCATGGCAAATTCTAGATGGTGTGCTGCATTTGTATTAAAGTGGTGGTGTCAGTGTTCCCTCTAAGCTGAGTCAGTGTGAGCTAGCTCACGGTTTTTTAGCCTCCGGCTCACAGATTTTTTGTCTCAGCCCAGGAAGGAGGGCTCCGGAGCACACTGATTGACGCAGCAGCCAAATCGCTCGCTCGCAACTTTAATGCCGGTAGCCCACAAAGTTGGATTTTTGCTCACAAGACTCCACAGCTTAGAGGGAGCCTTGGTTGAGACCCACGCTATGTGAGGTTTGGAGGAGCTGGGGCATTCCTCCGTTTCCCACTTCGGGTTCCTGGACTTACGCCCATTTTACTGGATTTTACTGTTTTATGAATGGGCGTGTGCCCCTGTAAGCCGCCCTGAGCCCGCTTGCGGGGAGGGCGGGGTAAAAATACCTGAAATAAATAAATAAATAAATAAATAAATTTCCACCACTGCCTGCCGGGCCGGCCTTTATGGAAGGCTGAACCCTGCACCCCTAGGATTCTGCGCTTCGGCTGAAGCACATTGGAGCCAAATAGCCTCCCCCCCACACACACACTCTGAAGCACTTTCAGATGAAATGATAAACACAAGCTATAATTAAAACAATATTTTGCCAAAGGAAATCTGGAAGTTGTCAGCGGGCTGGAGCTGAAATTACCCATCTCCATCTGTCCCAGGCCGCTCTTTCCCATTCGCAGGAGGAGTCCCCTCACAAGCCCTGCAAAGGATGACAAATGGAGCCACTCAGTGGCTCAGGCCAGCCCTGCTCGAATGCCTCAGGGGGGCAGAACCCACCTCGAATTACGCCCTCGGCCCTGCTGAAGGAAGGTTTATTGGTCCACGAAGTAAACGGCTGAGGAGCACAAACAGGCTTGCTGAGTCTTGGGTTTCGTCTGTCTGACAGGATTTGGGGCCAAAGTGTGTGGTAACCCCGGGGTTGGGCTGGATCCCTTCAGACTGCTGTTTGGAGTACATAGTCATCCCACTGCAGAGCCCAACATGTGGGAGACCCAGGCTGGAATTCTTAGTTTGGTGTAGTGGTAAAGAGCACGGACGCTAATCCGGGAGGACAGGGTTTGATTCCCCACGCCTCCACATGAAGCTGCTGGTGTGACCTTGGGTCAGTCACAAGTTCTCTCAGAGCTCTCCAGGACAGTTCTTGAAAGAGCTCTCTCAGCCCCACCCACCTCACAGGGTATCTGTTGTGGGGAGGGGGCGGGAAAGGAGATCGTAAGCCGCTCTGAGACTTCTTTGGGTAGTGAAGGGCGGGGTATAAATCCAATATCTCCTGCTCCTCCTCCTCCTCCCTTGCTGGGTGACCTTGGCCCAGTCACACACTCTTAGCCTAACTACCTCACGGAGTTGTGCAGATAACATTGTGTAAGCCACCTTGGGTTGGGGAGACTGGATATAACTGAAGTAAATAAATGAATACTTTTTTTCCCGCAGCAGTCCTGCAAGGCAGCTTAAGGTCGAGAGAAAGCCGCTGGTTATGCACTGGTGGTCTTAGCAAGCTCTCGCGCAGAGATTCAGCCTAGGTCTTTATTTGACCCCTGATGTTTTAAGAGTGGACAATTCAGTGGCTCACTGTGATCATTTACAAGGCATTTTTGTGGCCAAAGTTACAGACTTCTCTCTTGACGTAAACTCCACAGATATGAGCCGTCACCACCCAAGTCACTGTTTGTTGGATAACTTAGTTTTTGTGATTGCGCTTGAGGGTGTGGCCTGTCACCTCTACGCTGGGCCACGAGTCAGCATGGCTCTTACAAAGGGATTAGACCGTGTGTGTGTGTGTGATGAATGTTTTTTCCCACTTTCACAAGCTTCCCAATATGCTAATTTTCATAGATCGATAGATGATAGATAGAAAGAGGATAGACAGACAGACAGACAGATGGACAGGCAGACGGGCAGGTAGGTGGAGGAACGCCATGTTATGTGAGCCTCCATGCGCAGTCTGAATGGATGCATCTTAGGGTCAGGTCACACGGACATTTAGTGCGGTCTTCGCTGCTGATCCCTCGCGCATTTAAGTTTCCTGTTCATATTGGCAAACCCGCCTCCCGCACCAAAGCGGGCTGAGTCCCGCGGTTTTCGCTCTTTTTATCCGCGTTTTCTGACACCCGTTGGAACAGGTGTTTTTCCGATATCTCGCGCTTTGTACCCGCGGTTTTGGTATCTGGACAGCAATCCGCTGTGACCGCGCTACCCCCCCTTTTTTGTGTTTCCGGTTTAAGTTATGCGCATGTGCAAACAGGCACTAGCTTTTATTTTGTTCTTTTAGTTTGTATGTACACCCAAGCGCATGTTTAACCCCGTTTTCTTTCTCGTTTTCCTTTACGTCTTCGATCACGTGTATTGACAGTTTGGTAACGCCGATCTTGCTTGTTCAAGCCGTAATTTGCCATGTGCATGGGAAGACAAGCGCATGCACAGGTTTTTTTTTTAAAACCCCACGCCGCCGTGTGATCAGTACTTCGCGCGAGTGAAGCGGAAGACAGAGGGACCGTCTGACCACCTCCAAGTAATATAAAATGTCACGGATAGAAGAACTGTGGGAAAACTAGCGCGGTAAGAGGTTCATGTGACCGCGGCCTTAGACGCAGGCTTACCACTTCAGTGAGAAAAGGGCCTCATGTTTTTGTTTTATAGACATTTCCTGGGGGGAGGTGTCGCTGAGCTTTCAGTCTTTCCCGGGATGGACACCAATCCTCTGAAGGGACTCAACAGTCAACACGTCGGTAATTTATCTTCGGAACTGGAGGTTCATCAGTTTTGGCTGACAAGACATCGGAGTCAAGCACACTCGATCAGACTTTAACTCCGGCGGCATTTCCAGCCGTTCCGCACTGTCTGGAGGCTGGCTGGGAAGGCCGCTGGTGGCACAAGCCCCACAGTCCGCTGTCTGGCCTGGATTTAATCTGCCCTGAGCTCATCATCGCGGGGAGCGTTTAAACCCAGAAGGGATGTGCTGCTTTGGGGCTTGTGTGGCTGGCGGCCGTTGCCTTTCGGAGGGGCGAGGACACGGAGGAGTGCTGAGGTTGCCAGCCCCGGGTTGGGAAATACCTGGAGGTTTGGGGGCAGGGTTCCCAGCCCCCAGGTCCCAGTGGGGGTCCCTCCACTTTTCAGGGCTTTGGCCCACGGCCAGCCAGTTGGCAGGTGGGGAAGCCCTGCCCCCAAACAGAGACATAGCCAGGCAACGTCCCCGACGCAATGATGTCTCCTGGAAGTGACATCACTGTGTCGCTGACGTTGGGAGTGGCACTCTAGTTTTTGGGCAAACTCTATGGTTCCGAGGGCAAAAAAACGTAGAGTTTTGCCCCTAAACTAGAGCATCAACCCCCCCCCCCATGTTGGCAACACAATGACGTCACTTCTGGGTGTTGTCATCATACCTCACGTGCTTTGCACATGTAGCAGAAGATCCTGGGCAGGACCTGGGAGCCCCCCGCTGGTTTCCCTCCGATGGTCGTGGCCCCGCCCCCAGTGTGCTCGGCGTCCTAACGTCACTTCCTGGTGACGCGCACGTTGGGGCGGGGTTCCCCCGGGGCCCGATCTGCCAGTGGCGGGGCCCAGGGGGACTTGGCAGCCCTATGCCGGCCACATGACCACGGAAACGTCTTCGGACAGCGCTGGCTCTTTGGCTTTGAAACAGGGATGAACACCGCAACCCTAGAGTCGGACTCGACTGGCTTTCAAGCAAGGGAACCTTTACCTTTAGAAGTTTGTTTCCCCCCACAGCAAAGGGTGGTGGCTTCCCAGGGCTATTTTGGGCTGCAAAAACGGCTGGGGGAGGAGAAGGGAGGCCGAAACGGCTTTCCCTGCGTGTGCTGCAGCCATGCTCGTGCTGAGGCACCAAACTCCCATGGCACGTCTGTCATCACCAGGGTTGCCAGCTCTGGATCAGGAGATTCCTGGGGATGTTGTGGGGCGGAGCCTGTGGAGAGCGCTCAGCCAGGTATACTGCTATAGAGGCTACCCTCCAAAGCAGTCATTTTCTCCAGGGGAACCGATTTCTGTAGTCTGGAGACCAGTTGTAATTCCGGAAGAACTCTGAGCCCCCCTGGAGCTTGGCAGCCCCAGATCCATGTCCTTGTGGTGGTGACGAGGACTTTGTATGGCATGAATAGGCCCTCAAAGGAATTCATGTTCAGCAGCGTTGGACTCCCGTGCATAACACATGGATATATAAGGACTAAACCAATCCTCATTTCAGAAACCACACATTTTTAAACAAAAGAAGGCATGCCTTCATTTCAAACACTTCTGAAACATAAGATACATAATTTAATTTTTCACACTTTATTATAACCAATGTTCCCAAGATCTGCTAAAGAGACAGAATCGCTCAAACTCTGGAGTTTTCAGTAACGCGTTTGGCTGGCAGCCTTGATATTCTCAGACAAAGGTCTGTTTTGCTTTTTCTTAAGGGGGGGAAAAACATAGGGAATGTTTCCATGTATCAGAAATATTAATCGGTTAAGTGGCGTGCTTAGTCACAGAGTAAAACAATTTGGCGCTTTAGTCCAATTTTAATCAGAGTTAGACCCTGCGTAAGGAATTACGCCAGCCAATTTATGGAGTATTTTCACTCAGATAATGAGTTTCAAATGATTTATCAATACCTTTTAATCAAAGCAAGCTGTCATGTTATTCAAGCAGGCGAGGCTCTTCTTGCAAGTTCCTTAGATTTCATTGGAAAAACTTTAGGATCTTTCTCATCGAATTCAACGGGGCTCAAAACTGCTTTATTTTATTTATTAAATTAAAACATGTATTAGCTCCCTTCCTTCCTGATGGAGCTCAAGGAGAGCCAGTTTGGTGTAGTGGTTAAGTGCGCGGACTCTAATCTGGGAGAACCGGGTTTGAGTCCCCACTCCTCCACTTGCACCTGCTGATGTGACCTTGGGTCAGTCACAAGCTCTGGCACAGCTGTCCTTGAAAAAGAGCCATTTGTGTCAGAGCTCTCTCAGCCCCACCCGCCTCACAGGGTATCTGTAGTGGGGAGGGGAAGGGAAAGGAGTTTGTAAGCCGCTCTGAGACTCCAAGTGAAGGGTGGGGTATAAATCCAATCTCCTCCTCTTCTTCTTCTTCTTCCAATGTAAATAAAACACATAAAACAGATTACATAAAAATACATAAAACCAAAATTTAAAATCACATCTTAACTGGGAATGTTGTGTGGACTTCAAAATCTCATCCAAAACATAACCCTCCCCCAAATGCCCTGACTTGGATAGCCCAAGGCAAGCCCGATCTCGTCAGATCTTGGAAGCCAAACAGGGTCGACTCTGGCAAGTCCTTGGGTGGGAGACCTCCTTGGAATACCAGCAGTCGGGAGGTGGGGGCAGGCTTGATTCAGCCACCTCTCTGAATATTCTCCAGGCCCCCAGAAGGGGTCAGTCGCCAGAGGTCACCATGACTTCCGGGTGCACACACATGCATGCACACACACGCACACGTGAAAAATACAAAAAAATACCACCACCACGTCAACCTTAATGAGTTAGTTAACAGTCGTGTGATTGACGAGGTTAAGAAATGTGTCTGCTTGGCTTTGATGGCCACTGGCAGCATGGCGAGGGAAAAAGTGGAAAAGACGGTCGCATAATGTATTTGGTGTCGTGGTTAAGTGCGCGGACTCTAATCTGGGAGAACCGGGTTTGATTCCCCACTCCTCCACCTGCAGCTGCTGGATGACCTTGGGCAAGCCACAATCCTCTCAGAGCTGTCCTCTCAAGGGCAGTTCCTGTCAGAGTTCTCTCAGCCCCGCCCACCTCACGGGGTGTCTGTTGTGAGGAGGGGAAGGGAAAGGAGTTTGTAAGCCGCTCTGAGCTCCGAGTGAAGGGTGGTCTGTAAATCCCATCTCTTCTTCTCTTCAAAATTACTTATCAAGGCAGGATCTGAGGCAGACTGCCAGGGAACCACCTCTGGGGTTCACCTTGGATTGCCAACCTCCAGGCAGGACCCGGAATGGCAGCTGATCTCCAAGGTACACAGATCAGTTTCCATGTTGGAAACGGGAGGTGGGGGGGTCAAGGTGGCGTCCTGAGCCCTTCACTCCTGGAATTTAACCCCACTGAGGTCCTCAAACCCCACCCCACCCTCCACAGCCTCAAATCTCCAGGAATTTCCCAACCCAAGGATGGCAACCCGGTGGCAGCAGCAGCGTCAGCCCAGCAAGCAAGAGGCACCCGTGATATTTGCTGTTTTCTCCCACGCCTGTGCCCGGGTCCTCGCTACCCCAGCTGCTCTTTGGGGACGACACCACCCGACTCTCCAAGGCTGCCGGAAGAATGACTGACCGCGTGCTCCTTTCACCACTGGAAACAGAACATATAAATCCTATGTGTGATTATTCTTCTTCCTAGCCTTTGGATCTCTTTTGTGAAACCTTTGACTTGGTTGCACGATGTAACAGGGAACAGGTAGGGTTACATGGCTGCCCTTGAGTTGGGTCTGTGGGATTTCTGACCATAAAACCATCTTTTTATACCTTTTTAGAACGATAATAGAATATTTCATTTTGTTACTCATGAGAGTGTACATCTGGGGTACGGGGCGGACTTTGTGTGTGGGCGGCCGGGGGGGGGGCCCTTCTATATGGCAGGCCTGGATGGTCACAGAAAAAAATTCTCGGGCCCAGGGGTCATTTCCTGCAGGAGCGCACAGGAGCGGAGCTCCAGCAGTAAGGAGCCCAGGGGGTGGGCACATGCAACAAGCCCCACCCCCTGCTCCCGGCAGCCCTCAGTTGGGCCACGAGGAGCAAGGGGTCTACGGAATGACCCCTGCTCAGGCCTCAAATGCTCCAGCCCCATAGCAAGGATTTTTTTTAATTTGGGGAGGGCTTTAAATCAGTTGGGGGGGCACTGATGTCACAAAAATAAAAAAACCCTAAATTAAAATGAAAAACCTCACGCTGGCCAGTTGAAGGATGTGTAAACCGCTCGGAGAGCAGGAGGCTGCTAACTTCTCCTGCGGAGCGGGCACCAGGGCCTCCCCCATCTCCTCCTGCCGCTGACACGGAGTGAATGGAAATGGTTCTTGCGCCTGGGCAGGCGAGACGAAGGGGCGACAGCAGGGAAGCAGGCCGCACTTGGGGAAGGTGGCGGTGGGCCTGGGCCAGATGGAAGTTGCGGGGCCTTGGCAGGAAGTAGGGCTGCCAGATCCCCTTGGGGGGGGGGGCGGCCCGCTTTAGGGCCCCTTAATCCGCTGGCCTGGATCTGGCCAGTGGGGAACCCCGCCGCCCAGGGGTCATTCCGTAGAAAAAGAGGTGCAGGAGCTCATTAGCATAACTCATTTGCATATGCCACACCCCCTGACATCACCGGAAGTGTGTCAGAAGGCCACACCCACCGCTCAGGCGCCACTGGACTGTTTTGGATTGCTAGCTATTGGGGGGGGGGAGAACATGCAGATCTGTCCTCACAGAGGAGGGAGAGCTCGTACCTGAATAAAACTTTGTGCCACTGGACTGTGTTGGATTGCTAGCTGGGGGGGGGACTCTGCAACTCACCTGGCTGCTTCTTGCTCTGACTGAGGGCTGCTGGGAGCAGGGGGCGGGGCTTGCCGCATGTGCCCGCCCCCTGGGCGCCTTACTGCTGGAGCTCCGCTCCTGTACGCTCCCGCAGGAAATGACCCCTGGTCACCACCCACTTTGCCTGGATTGGGCCAACGTGCCCAGCGTGATGATGTCACCCAGAGGTGAAGTCATCACACTGGGCATGTCACCGGGGGGGGGACACTCTAGCATTTGGCCTGAATACTCTATCCCCTGGGGGGAGAGCTTCCCCCCCCCACCAGAAAAAGGTAGGGGCCTGGCAACCCTAGCAGGAAGTCAGGGGCCCAGGCCCCCAAATGCCCCACTGTAACTATGGGCCTGAAATGCTGTCATGCTGTGGCTGTGATACAAGCAAAGATATCCTTCCCAGCCCTACCAGACATGGTGGGTTGCCCCCTCTGGGTTAGGAGATCCCTGGAGATTGAAGGGCAGAACCTGGGGAAGATGGAGTTCGCCGGGGGGGGGGCTCATCGGGGGCGTGAGGCCACAGAATCCACCCTCCAGAGCTGCATGTTCTCCGGGGGGAACTGATCTCTGTAGTCTAGCGATCAGTTGTAATTGTGGGAGAACGCCAGACTCTACCAGAACACTGGCGACCCAATGTGTCCCCTCCCTGGACAAATCCTGATGACCACTTTTCTGGATACAGACGAAGAGGACTGTGATACTCAGGGATCATTTTGTAGAAAAAGAGGTGCAGGAGCTCATTAGCATAACTCATTAGCATAATTTATTTGCATATGCCACACCCCCTGACATCACCGGAAGTGTGTCAGGAGGCAAAACCCACTGCCCAGGCTCCACTGGTCTGTTTTGGATTGCTAGCTATGGTGTATGTGTGGGGGAGAACGTGCAGATCTGTCCTCGCAAAGGAGGGAGAGCTTGTACCTGAATAAAACTTGGTCTTAAAGGTGCCACTGGACTGTTTTGGACTGGGGGGCGGGCGGGGGGAGCGCTGCAACTTACCTGGCTGCTTCTTGCTCTGACTGAGGGCTGCTGGGAGCAGGGGGGTGGGGCTTGTTGCATGTGCTCGCCCCCTGGGCTCTTTACTGCCAGAGCTCCGCTCCTGTGCGCTCCTGCAGGAAATGACCCCTGGTGATACTTAAAGATAACCAACAACAACCAGTCTAGAGAAGAAGGAAGGAGGGAGAACTCAACATCCTGGTCTGTGCCAGCTGAGAATTTTGGCAGACACAGCTGGGAAAAATCCGCAACCCCTCGCCTCTCCCGACCAATGGTGGAAGCCAGGAGCAAACCCTGGTGGCAGCGGAGTAAATAACAGATCAGACCAAGAGCCTGTTGGCCATTTTGTTTCCAGCGGTGACCTCTTAGATGGTTGCAGAAAACTCACAATTCAGGCATGAAGACAACAGAGATCGGCAGGTGAGAACCACACAACTCTGTTTGGATTGGACTGGAACGCCTTTCCAGGGGGACCGGGTCGAAGCCAGAACGGAAATGAACAGCCTGGAATGGCAATTTAATAAACAATATTAGTACAAAAACCGGCGGGAGGTGTCAACGACACTTGAGAGCAGTATTTTAGAAATGAAAACTTTGCAATGTTACGCTTGTTTTAACCCCTTCTGGCAAGAATGCCTCTGGAACAGGACAGAAGGGCTAGAATAGATATTATACAGGCAGTTTTGTTGCAGAAAGCAACAGAATGTGTTAGAGGAAAACCAGAGCAATAGTCCAGAAATAAGACCAGTGCACTGTTTACATTTTATTAACTATTTCTTAGCCAAAACCCATTTTGATTACAATAAAAAGAGACAAGAATGCCAAGTTCTAAGGAAGCTAATCCAACCATCACACATTGCACAGACCTACAAAAGCTAAAAAAATTCTACAAAAACTATATTCTTGTACGTGTGCTGGACCAAAACAGATTTGTCCCAAAATGGCACAGAACTCCTTTAGGAACTGCCCACACCAACCAAACCCACGTGTTCCACAGAACTTCTAGGGGATGATGCAACCAGCCACAAAAGTTTTTGAGAATCTACTCTCCATTATCCTTTCTGGGTAAGTAACCATTTTGCACAATAAGAGAACATAATGCCCACTTTTCTGTCTACACCAAATTCACCAGTTGCACAGGAGTAATGTTGTTGTGAGCCAGTCAGCTTCCTCCTCCTTTGAGGATGAGGAACTGGAAGAATCGTGCACTGCACCAGTGGAGTGCCTGCCTCAGCACCTGGCAGAGCCAGCCAAAGAAGCATTAGGAGATGAGGGTTGCTCATTCTGGCAGGCGACAAAGGCAATGGCACGGAGATCAGAGTGTCAGTCACCGCCGGCGTCTCCTGAACCAGCTGAGTGCAGGAAATGTTGGGAGCATTTGACAGCCCAGGAGAAATGGAGAGGCACCCATTTAATTGCACAATGCTTTTTAAATTGCACACACAAAAAATAATGACACAATGCAGTAATCAGCACTAGTTGCTGAAGCAGAGTTGTTTCAGGAGCAAGAATGACAAGCTGGGAAGAAGCAATACCTGTGCTTCGCGGGTGAGTCAGCTAATTAGGCTGATAAAAGAAGCATGTTTAGCAGAGCTCATCGTTGAAGCAACTTGGCTCGCCACCGCTCTGTGAGCTGATTCTCTCAGCGAACACAGTATTGCCTTCCTTGCTGCCTTGTGTCCTGTCTTGCAAACCTGTGTTTGCTTTACAACTAGAAACCCAGACCCTGTCTCCGTCCCTGGCTTCTAAGCTTTGAATCCTGTTCTCCAGACCTTTCTGTTTCCCTGATGTTCAGACAGAACCTGATTCTGTGCTGGTTTGTGGACTTTACTCTTTTCTCTTGTCTTTGGCTTAATTGATTGTGGTTCCATCTGTGCATCCTGGACTCCTGGGGAGAGTAATATGCACCCGGGCTCTGCCCTGAATACAAGATTTGTTTTGCTTGCTATCAACTGTGTTTGTGCATTCCGGAGGCTCGTGTTCGGTAAACACCAGACTTGTCCTCGATCACGACAAATATGGATAAATGCAGGAGGGCCATGGAACTTCAACAAAATCCACATTCCAGTGCCAATTATGAGCAATAAAAAAAGTGAAGCACTGTCGTATCTCATGAGGACGTATTTTACTTTTCCTGCAGGGTCAACAGAAATCCATCCTTGGTCTGGTCCATCAGCTATTAGTATCCTGTGGAACTGAGTGGTAAGTAACATTTCCTAAAGGAACTGATCTTTACTCATGAAGATAGAAACATGATTTGATTCTTATGTTGTGCAGAGAATGTATATGCTATGAGTGCGCTCTGAAGAACAAAGGATAGTATTACATCCTCATGTCTTGTTCTTCTCAGAACACTCCCCGCAGAGGGGGGAAAAGATCCCAGCGCTGTCAAAAGTGTGTTGAGTTCTCGTAATGAAATAAGAGACCAGCAGCCCCCGTTATAAGGGAAAACAGAACGGGGGAAAAAGTTCAACAAATGCAATATCTTTTTTGTATAAACCGACAAGCATGCTTTGGGACTCCTTGTTTGTTCTGTTAATCTAAATTGTATTTCTGTCCATTTAAACTGTCTGTTTAAACTGTATTTTTTGGTATTTCTGCCAGCCACTTTAGGCCTGTGTTTTCAAAAGAAGAAACAGAAGCAAATGCAGAAGAAACCAAAAGAATAAGAAGAAACGGAGAAGAGGACAAAGCAAAAACTGGTGAGAAGAAACAGGAAAGGAGGGAGAAATAGTAGGGGGGGAAACAGAAAAGTTAGAAAGTAACGAAGAACGTGAAGAGGAGGAGGAGCAAGCAGCAACTGAAATGGAAGAAATAGGAACACGAAGAGGAAAAAGAAACAGGAAACAGAATCAGGTGGGTTGCCATGTTGGTCTGAAGCAACAGAACAAAGTTTGAGTCCAGAATTAAACTTTGTGGGTCTTAAAGGTGCCAGAGGAAATAGAAGAAACTGGAGGAAAAACGGAAGAAGAAACCAAGGAGAAATGGATAAACAAACCAGAAGAACAAGCGTGGGAGAGAAGAGGAAGGGGGAAAAACTAAAAAAGAAACACAAGAAGCGTAGAAAAGAAGCAGCAGACAAAAATGAAGAAGCAGCAGAACGAAACAGAAAAAGAAACTGCAACAGCATTTCCCTTTTATTTTGACTGTAAAGGGGATTTCAAGAGGTCCTTCACAGTAAGGATACCCCCCTTTATTTTTGGAATGTTCTGGGATTTTTCCCTCCACGTAGCACCTCTTCCTCATGCTCGTAAATTGACATTCCCTTCAAAACTTTTCTCAAAGCCGTTCTTGTGCTTCTGCTGAAACCCCTCCTTTACTTTTCAGCCTCCTTTTAGACTGTTTACCCCCCTTTATTTTTGGAATGTTCTGGGTTTTTCCCTCCACTTAGCACCTCTTCCTCATGCTCGTAATTGACATTCCCTTCAAAACTCTTCTCAAAGCCGCTCTTGTGCTTCCGCTGAAACCCCTCCTTTTCTTTTCAGCCTCCTTTTGGACTGGGGATCCGCCTGGAATGACAGCTCATCTCCAGAGGTCAGTGCCCTTGGAGAAAATGTGTGCCTTGGAGGGTGGACTGGATGGCCTTATGTACCCCCCCCCGAGGCCCCTGTCCTCCCTGGGTTCCATCCCCAAATCTCCAGGAGTTCCCTCACCTGGATCTGGCAACCCTCCCCCCCATCCCCTTGCAGCCCTACCCATCGTCCTGCTTTCAATCCGAGTTCCTTTCCGGGGTGCCAGCTCTCGGGGTGGCAGGGCTTAGGGAGCAGAGGGACTTCGCCGGGGTAGAATGCTGTAGAACCCACCTTCCAAAGCAGCCATTTCCTCCGGGGGATCTGATCTCTGTCATCTGGAGTTCAGTCGTAATTCCAGGAGACGTCCAGGCCAAGGATGCAGGTTTTTTTGGCTGGGAAAACATGTTCTTCTAAGGGCTACCAAGTTTCCATCCGATAATTTTCCAGGGTACTTCCCGGCAGGACACCCCACCCAGGGGGAGGCCTTTGGAGAGTGCTGTGGTAACTATCGTTTCCCTGAGGTGTCTAATTTTTGCAATGCTGTAGATTTTATTCTTTTTGTATGTTACCGATAGAAAGGTAGAGAGAAGAAGAAGATATTGGATTTATGCCCCCGCCCTTCACTACCCAAAGGTGTCTCAGAGCGGCTTACAAACTCCTTTCCCTTCCCCTCCCCACAACAGACACCCTGGGAGGTAGGTGGGGCTGAGGGAGCTCTTGACAGAAACGGCTCTTTTT
>NW_015163737.1:55234-59543 GCF_001447785.1 Gekko japonicus | reverse complement strand
GGTTCTCCCAGATTAGAGTCCGCGCGCTTAACCACTACAGTACAGGTAGCAAATAAATGAGCACTAAGTAAGCCGTCTTAACTGTCAGGAAGTGGTTTCCAGGTACACTGCTACGGAACATGAAGGTTCCAATTAGGTATCATGCCTAATAGCCACTGATGGACCGAACTCCCATGCATTTGTAAGCCTCCATGACAACCCCCCCTTTCATTGTTAGAACAGGTAGCCCCCCCCCCGACTTCTGCACATGAAAGTGTCTCTGAAATGCATCATGGGATAAACCTGCTCACAGCTGAAAGGACAACTGGCAACCATTACCTAGACCTAGGATACGAGTGCACGGAGATTATATAGGGGACAAATTATAATTAACCCCTGAAGTGAAGTTCTGCCTAGCAGGGATTTTGAGTCTGTAGCTCTCCTTTGTGCCATTGGGAACAAAAGACAATTTTGAGATTTACGTGGAGGAAAAAGCAAATCTTGGATTTTGTCTCCAGATGATATTTTTATTTCTGACGGACACGGCTTTAAAATGGAGCTACAGGCCTGGGCTCTGGTGGGAGACGGGAGCTGACTGTGAGAGAGGACACAGATTTAAGTTGTGCGGCTAACTGGTTTTAAAGAAGCAGAAGGTGGTAGTGGGGGAGTGCAGAAAGCCAGAAATGCCTCTGGGTGCTGCGGGACTTTGCGCGGCTGGTGCAGAGAAGAATGGGAGGTAGTTATGTGTCCCATTTGACTCTGCCAGGCAAGTGCCTCAGTGAATACTTTCCCAAACTTGCTGTCTGGAACAGCCCCGCACGCTCACCTTCTTCCCCTAAGCACACAGTGCCCTTTGTTTGGGGCCCAAAAGGCAGGTGTTCCTTCTAGCTGCATTTCAACACCACCCCCAATTAGGAACCGGCTTGATCGAAAGCTCTGGCCCGGCACCGCTACCTTGCCCCCATTTTTATTTCTGTTCCTGGGAGAAAGTTGCCATCAGGGAGACATTCCTGTTAGTGGGAGTTCGTTAGCAAAGCAAACCATTTGCCTCCAGGCGAGAAACAGCCCCACTCTCTCAGACGCTTGAGGCCCCCCGCTTCCCAAACGTTGCCTCCCTTCCTCTCCCGTGGCTCCTTCTGCACTGACGGCTCTCTGCGGCTTCCTCCGGAGGATCCGAGCCGTCGAGCCTTTAAGGTTCGCTTAGGATCTTGTGTCCCTGCCCCTCTGCACTGCTCTCTTTTCTCCGGTTTATTTCTGTGTATTCGTTCCGCATCTACAACCAAGGTAAAGGTAAAGGGTAAAGGTCTCCCTTGCTCGAAAGCCAGTCGAATCCGACTCTAGGGTTGCGGTGCTCATCTCCGTTTCCAAGCCGAAGAGCCAGCGCTGTCCGAAGACGTTTCCGTGGTCATGTGGCCGGCATGACTAAACACCAAGGCGCACGGAATACTGTTCCCTTCCCACCGAAGTGGTCCCTATTTATCTACTTGCAATTTCTTGCTTTCGAACTGCTAGGTTGGCAGGAATCTACAACCAAACCTCGCGTTTTTTGCCTACTTGTGGTTAACGTCACTTCAGACCGGTGGAGGGGGCAACCAACTGCCACCGACTTGGCCAAGTGCGTAAGCAAGGGGACACATGGCACCCTCCCCCCTCTCTCCTTAAGAGAGCCAGTTTGGTGTCGTGGTTAGGAGCACGGACTCTAATCTGGGAGAACTGGGTTTGATTCCCCACTCCTCCACATGCAACTGCTGGGGTGACCCTGGGTCAGTCACAGGTTCCTTCAGAGCTGCTCTCTCAGGAGCGGTTCTCTCAGAGCTCTCTTAGCACCACCTACTTCACGGGGTGTCTGTTGTGGGAAGGGTAAGGGGAAGGGGAAGGAGAATTGTAAGCCGCTCTGAGACTCCTTTGGGTAGTGAAGGTAAAGGTAAAGGTTCCCTTGCTCGAAAGCCAGTCGAATCCGACCCTAGGCTTGCGGTGCTCATCTCCGTTTCATAGCCGAAGAGCCAGCGCTGTCTGAAGACGTTTCCGTGGTCATGTGGCCGGCATGACTAAACACCAAGGCGCACGGAACGCTGTTCCCCTCCCACCGAAGCGGTACCTATTTATCTACTTGCAATTTCTTGCTTTCGAACTGCTAGGTTGGCAGGAGCTGGGACCAGAGACGGGAGCTCACTCCGTCATGCGGCACACTCGGGTCTCGAACTGCTGAACGACCGACCTTCCACAGCCTGCAGTTCAGCATCTTAACTACTTGAGCCACTGCAGCTCCTTTTAGGGTAGCCTCCTCCTCCTCCTTCTTCCCCTTAAAGGCTCAACTGCTCAGATTTACCAGAATAAGCTACAATGAGCTGCCCAGTAGATTCTCTGTATAAAAAAGTATTTCCCTTTGTCTGTCCTGATCCTACTGCCCATCAGCTTCATTAGATGCCCTCCAGTACTAGTATTTTTTTGGGGGGGACACACACTCTCTGTCCCTTCTCTCTAACCTTGCGCAGGGATGTGAGGCCACAGAGTCTATCTTCTTGAGTTGGCATGGGGAACCGATCTGGAGAGCTGTTGTAAATTCTGGGAGAACTCCAGGCCCGACCTGGAGGATGGCAACCTTATTTATGTGCAATTGCTGTTTTGTCTGAAAGGGCTGATATATGTGTGTTTTGCAGCTTCAGCATGCGCTACTCTTTTGGGGTGTGTGTGTGTGCGCGTGTGTGCTTGGGTGGACGGAAGCTGCAAAATACCTGCATTTACTTTTCGGGTGAAAAGGCAGTTGTGCATCCTGGGATGACTGAGCTTAGTGTGGTCTCTCTGCCCTTGGAGCTGGAGTTCCAGAAAAAGTCATGCCAAAAATTGTCTCAGGTAAACCGCTCAGTGCTTTGTTTTGAAAGGTCTGTGAACTGGGGAAGGAATCGAACGCATGCATAAGCAGGACTGGGCATCCCGAGGGCAAATTGTACAAGATACTTGCTCTTGCATCATATAGATTCAAGTGGGTAGCCATGTTGGTCTGAAACAATAGAACAAAGTTTGAGTCCAGTGTCTTCTTTAAGACCAACCAAGTTTAATTCTGGGTATAAGCTTTTGTGTGCGTGCATGTGAAAGCTTATAGTAAAGGTAAAGGCCTCCCTTGCTCGAAAGCCAGTCGAGTCCGACTCTAGGGTTGCGGTCCTCATCTCCGTTTCCAAGCCGAAGAGCCAGCACTGTCCGAAGACGTTTCCGTGGTCATGTGGCCGGCATGACTAAACACCAAGGTGCACAGAACGCTGTTCCCTTCCCACCAAAGCGGTACCTATTTATCTTTCTTGCTTTCGAACTGCTAGGTTGGCAGGAGCTGGAACCAGAGACGGGAGCTCACTCCGTCATGCGGCACACTCGGGTCTCGAACTGCTGAACGACCGACCTTCCACAGCCTGCAGTTCAGCGTCTTAACCACTTGAGCCACTGCAGCTCCAGGAAAGCTTATACCCCAAATTAAACTTGGTTGGTCTTAAAGGTGCCACTGGACTCAAACTTTGTTCTCTTGCATAATATGTCCACAATACAAACACACACACACACATTTGATTTTACGAAATGCAGCGTCAGAAGCAACAAACAGAAGCAGGGCTTTTTTTTCTGTGGGAATGTGCCGGAACGGAGTTCCAGAACCTCTTTGACAAAATTCTTTTAAAAATGTTTAAAAGTTCATGAGCTTTCTGTATACAGACTGAAAACTTCATATCCCTCTTGAGGGTTCTGGCACCTCTTTTTCAAAAAAGAAAAGAAAAGAATGAAAAAGAAAAGAAAGAAAAGTAACCCTGAGCAGACGTACGAAACCTCTGTGGAGCGCAAGAGGAGACAGGGCTATTTCTCCCACCCAGCCAGACAAGCAACAGTTCGGTGGTGGTGGTGGTGGGGGAGACCACGGCCAGGCAAGGGGATACCTTGCTGACTTCAAAACTTCCTGATTTCAGAAAGTTTCCTGATTTTAGAGGTATCTGACAAAGAGAGCTTTGTCTCTCGAAAGCTTATCCGCCAGCATTCTTGTGCGTCTCTAAGGTGTGACCGGACTCAAATCTAGCTGATTTTGAGAACAGCCACTATTATTCCCCCCCACCCCCGGCTATGGGAACTGGAGCCCAATCAAGGCCTCCTAAATGAAGGCAAGCTGTGTCTACATTGTCCTTTACTTTTGAGACGCATACCGAAGATACGGTGTCTAAAATTACAATTTTTGATCCCATAAATATATAAGTTCTGACTGAGACTTGAGGAATTGGCACAACGTGTGATTTTTGCATGCATTTGTTGACTCCCCCCCCCCCCCCCGGCCCCTCTCTGCACTTTCTCCCCCACA
>NW_015163737.1:32129-55211 GCF_001447785.1 Gekko japonicus | reverse complement strand
TGTGATTTTTGCATGCATTTGTTGACCCCCCCCCCCGCTGCCTGCCATTCTCTGCACTTTCTCCCCCAAAGCCTTGCTAAGTGGAAATCCGTTCCTTCCTTTTCTGAGCTTGCGAAGGATTCTGCCATAGCTCAGCTCAGAGGGGACACTGCTCCAGAGCAAACTAATTTAGGCAGGAGCCCAATCGCTCGCTCACAACTTTAATGCCAGTAGCTCACAAAGCAGGATTTTTGCACACAAAACCCCACACCTTAGAGGGAGCATTGGATACCAACCCTGTTCTTGTTTTCCATGACCATTCATCCTGGGATGAAATAGAAGGTGAGACAGAATTATATACAACGCTCATTTCATGAGCATACGTGCAAGCCAGAAGTTTTTAATTTTGGATGAACGACCTTGTCAGGCTTCTTCTGTTTCCTAGCTGGCCACCGGCCAAAATCAGTTTGAATCAAATCCTGCGTTTTTGAGCAGAGATGCTGAGAGAGAACTTCGAAACAGTCGTAATCGACATTGACGCTTTCTGTGATCAAGCGAGGCCTTGATTCTTATTTTTATTTTTAAAAAGCTGGTCTTAAAACACCCTGCCCAGGAGCTCCCCCTCCAGGCCGTCCTGGATATGTCTCCCAGGAAGGTGGCTGGAGCCAAGTTGGTCATGACTCGGGGAGAAATCCGTGGAGCGGCCTAAGTAGAATAAGAGGTCTCCCCCTGAAAAGTAACAGTCGGGTTCTCAACTCCAGGTCGGGAAATTCCTGATGATTTAGGGGTGGAGCCTATGGAGGGTGTGGTTTGGGGAAGGGAGAGCCCGCCATGGCAAAAGGCCACAGAGCCTACCAATGTTCCCTCTAAGCCGTGGAGTCTTGTGAGCAAAAATTCTACTTTGTGAGCTACTGGTGTAAAAGTTTTGCGCGAACGATTTGACTACTGGTATGCATTAATTTGCTCTGGAGCCCTCCTTCCTGAGCAAAGACAAAAATGTGTGAGCCGGAAGCTAAAAAGCTGTGAGCTAGCTCACACTAACTCAGCTTAGAGGGAACATTGGTCAGCCTATCTATCACACGTTTCTCCCCAGTGGGGATGAAGTAGATAGCCAGCGTGGTGTCGTGGTTAAGAGTGGCGGACTCTAATCTGGAGACCCGGGTTTGATTCCCCCACTCCTCCCCATGCAGGTCAGCCACAAGTTCTCTCAGAGACGTTCTCTCACGAGCAGTTCACGAGAGACCTCTCTCAGCCCCACCGACCTCACCGGGTGTCTGCTGTGGGGAGGGGAAGGGAAAGGAGTTGGCTCACCCACTAGGCGAACTAGGCATTCACCTAGAGCGCCGGGCCCTGGCTGGGGCGCCAAGCTGTGCCTCCCCCCTTCTCCCCCCCTTTGGTGGCGGCGGCAGCGGGGGGGAAAAGGCGGTGGTGGCAGGAGCAAAAGGGTGGCTGGCTCCAGAGGGCTCTAGGTTTCCAGGCCCCACTGGGAGGTTGGCATCTGCGCCATAAGGCAGCCTCGCCTAGGGTGCAGAAACACCTTGAGCCGGCCCTGGGTCCAAGGTTACGCGGCAGGCTTCCATGGCAGAACGGGGATTTGAACCTGGGTCACCAAGACCCTGGTCTGACACTTTCGCCACTGCCCTGCACTGGTGTGAAGTAATCCAGACAGCTCACCCGCCTTTCGCATCGGTGGTCTCCGAGTCAGGCGGCAGAAAGACCAAGAGAGTCACAGTCACCTCTAGCCGGGGAGCATTGAGGGCCTGTGCCCTTAGAGTGCCAAAGAGGCTGAGAGTGTGTGGCTGGTCCAAGCAGGGCCGGCTCACCCACTAGGCGAACTAGGCATTCGCCTAGAGCACAGGGCCCTGGCTGGGGCGCCAAGCTGTGCCTCCCCCCTTCTCCCCCCTTTGGTGGCGGCGGCAGCGGGGGGGAGAAGGCGGTGGTGGCAGCAGCAAAAGGGTGGCTGGCTTCAGAGGGCTCCAGGCTCCACCGGGAGGTTGGCATCTGTGCCATACGGCAGCCTCGCCTAGGGTGCAGAAACACCTCGAGCCGGCCCTGGGTCCAAGGTCACCCGGCAGGCTTCCATGGCAGAACGGGGATTTGAACCTGGGTCACCAAGACCCTGGTCTGACTCTTTCACCACTGCCCTGCACTGGTGTGAACTAATCCAGACAGCTCACCCACCTTTCGCATCGGTGGTCTCTGAGTCAGGCGGCAGAAAGACCAAGGGAGTCACAGTCACCTCTAGCCGGGGAGCATTAAGGGCCTGTGCCCTTAGAGTGCCAAAGAGCGGCAAGGGGGCCATGAGTGGGGGAACCTGGTGTTGCGTAGTGAGAGGCTCCTGGCAGCTACATGCAGATCGGCCGCCCTTGCAGAGCCGGCCAGTCAGGCGACAGAAGTGTCAGTCATGTCGTGCAAAGGGAAGCTTCTAGCTACTATGAGCTAAGACAAAAATGCGTGAGCCGGAGGCTAAAAAACTGTGAGCTAGCTCACACTAACTCAGCTTAGAGGGAACACTGGCCGTGAGTGGGGGAACCTGGTGTTGTGTAGTGAGAGGCTCCTGGCAGCTACATGCAGATTGGCCGCCCTTGCAGAGCCGGCCAGTCAGGCGACAGAAGTGTCAGTCATGTCGTGCAAAGGGAGGCTTCTAGCTACTATTGGCAATCCGGCGAACATGGCGGTAATCCGGCGTCAAGCAACGAGCGACCCAGGCGGAGATTGGTCCAGGAGGCGCGGCGACGTGATGACGTGGCGTGGTCGGAGCCAATGGGACGGAGGCCAGTTGCTACAGCCGTCGCATAGTCGTGTGCCGTGAGAACTACTCCAGAAGGAGTCGCTATGGGGAAAAAAGATCTCCGCCAAGACACAGTTGCCTTGAAATGGAAAGAACCCACCACGGAATAAAAAGAGCCGAAAGACCAACAAAGAAAAAAACCCTGCTGCGGGTGCCTGGTAGGCACTCACCCCACCCCTTGCACTGTGGCCCTAGTTAGGATGGTTTAAATGTTCTCTGTAAACCGCTCCGAGCCCTCGGGAAGGAGCGGTATATAAGCTGAAAGTGTAATGTATATAGTTGCAGCTCGACACATGTGGCGTTGCTCTTAAGACATTCCAATAAAGAGCTATGCTGAAGCCACGACAGTCTCGCGAACCCGCTGCTTACCACTGGTGACGAGGGTGGGATTCAGACAGATCCGGCTGAAGCACCACACCACCGCTCGAGATTTAGGGGGAGGCGCCTGGGGAGGGCAGGGTTTACAGAGGGGAGGGACTTCAGCAGGGTATCATGCCATAGACTCCGCCCCCCAAAGCAGCCATTTTCTCCAAGGAGTCATCTGGAGAGCAGCTGTAATAGCAGGAGGTTGGCAACGTTTGGGTCAGGAAATAGTGTGTGTGTGTGTGGTGGGGGGGTAAAGTCCTTTCTTCCTCCGTGCCACAGTCCTGATCTGAATCGGGGTTCCATGACGCTTTTGCAAAATTAGTTCCCCACAGTGTGGCTCATGACAGATGGCAGCAAAATGAGGCCAGGGAAAGCCCGCCACAGGGCACCCCAAACGGCCCATTGTCCACCAAGGACCTCGGGGACTCCTCCTAATGGGCCAGTGGTCTCTTCCTACCCCCCTGTGTGGGGAAGGTATCACCCGGTCCATGCCACGCAGAGCCCGGTCTGCCTGAGGTCCACACAAGGGATGCTCTCCTCCCAAGACACTTGGGAAGAGGAGGCGGGCTTGGCGGGCCTCTTCCCCTCTCTCTTCCCCTTCCTCTTGGGGGCATGGGGGGGGGTCAGCACACGTCCCCCTGGCCCTTTCCTCATCCTACTGCTCTATGAGTGTAACATTTGGTCCTGAACTTTTGACTCAAATCCTGGGTTATTCATTCTGGTGATCTAGAAACCTGGCGCGCCCGCATCTACGCTGGTGGCAGGGTTTGCGCTGTTACTCTGCGGGCGTGCGGCTGCAACACTCCTGTGCTGGTGGGACTCAGTGGCACAGCGCTGCTAGTGCCCTGCACCAGCATAAACAGTCCTTACGCCAGTGTAACTCCGAGTTATGCTGGCATAGGGGACAGTCGGGTCCCTATTCTGATTCACCCCCGCCCCTTAGGTTTGCTATGTGAATTGGGTAAAAGTATGTCAATAATGTATTAATGTTTTATGCATTTAAATCATTCATAGCCCACCTTCCCCACTGAGACATTCAAGGTGGGTTACAGACAGTGTTCCCTCTAAGCTGAGTTAGTGTGAGCTAGCTCACAGTTTTTTTAGCCCCCGGCTCACGCATTTTTGTCTTAGCTCAGGAAGGATGGGGCTCCAGAGCAAACTTATTTATGCAGCAGCCAAATCGCTCACTCACAACTTTAATGCCAGGAGCTCACAAAGTAGAATTTTTGCTCACAAGACTCCACGGCTTAGAGGGAGCATTGGTTACAGAGTATAAAAAACAATGAGACAGCAGAGAACTTGAATTAACAGTGAAGTAGGACTAGAATTACCAAATCGGACAAACCCCCCCGCAAAAGAAAACAATAAAGGCATCACACACCCTCGTACATCGAATGCGGGTAACAAAGGCGGAAGCCCTAGCCGTAAAAGGAAGGTGATACATACAGAAAACATTGAGACAGATCACAAATCTGCCCCTTATAAAGTCACTGCGGGCGCTGTTCCATTATACGATGGTTCGAATCCCTTTACAAGAATGTCCTCCTGAACTCTGCGAGTCTGTTGTAGGCAGGGTCTGTTATCAGAATAAATGAAACACAGATTTAGCCAAGAAAATTTCAAAGGAAATAGAGTCTTACTTGTGGAATAATATTCTCAAAACAACCATTAAAACTGCTATAGAGCAGTCACATAATAAAACTGGTATCTTGCTCCATCCAAGTTTTTTGAAGACACAGTAATTTAGGAGCAGATATGGGCTAAATGGTCATATTGTTGGATTTTGCACTGCAGCAATCATTCACAGCTGGATTTTCCATTGTGGACAAGACAATCCAGTTATGAATGACTACTGTAGGGCAACAATAACACGATATCCAGCAATGTTTACATGTAGCCATAAAGTTATATATTTTGAAGCTGTCCCAAAATGCTGCAGTATTTTTGTGTGTTTGTTTCAGAAGACATTGAAGAAATGAGAGGTTACCCTCTACCGGCAAAATACTTGCATCAAATAGTAGAAGTCGGAGACTTGGAAATGATTATTTGTCTCCTGACCAGAGCTCGACTGTTATTAGGTTGAGCATGGAAAAAAAAACCCAGACTACTGGGAAAAATGGATTATTTATGTAGCGAAAGGGACATTACCTGGGGTTAATTAGCCAGTTAGGCATGGGTGCGAGGCAAAAACAAATAAACAAGATGGTTGAAAAATAGGTCTAGAGGGTAGGCACATATGCTATGTGTCAACTGTTACCATGATATAATGTTTTGTGTTCCCCTACCTTGGAGAAAGAGCAAAAAAGGGGGAGGGGGGAGAGACCTCCAGAAGCCACACAAAAGAAAATGCTGATATACTAATTTGTGTGCAAACCAAATATTAATATATTCAGTGCAAAAAGCACAGTGTGAAAGTGAAAACAGTTCCTGTCACCTCCTTTTTTACACCCTTTTCCTCGCAGTTAACGCTGCAGGCTGACATTTCTCCAACAGTTTATCTTCTCAGGTTGTTTCTGCTTTAATATGTCCATGTAATCTCCTGGATGTGGGAGCAACGAAACCTCCTTTGAAAAACAGACGGTTCAAACATCATAGCAAAATCAGGCATCTCAATTTTGGAAGCTCCCATAGTGACCCATTTTGTTGAAAACCATCATCAACACAATAATTTCAAATTTGTTGTCACTGAGAAGATTCAGTCTTCAATTATCATATAACAGAAACAATTCTGAAAAAGATATTGAAATGGTCTCTTAAGTAGCCGGCAAACAATCAATTGCTATATCTTGGTAAGTGTCATAACTCACTGTATTATGCATTTAATTTTTTGTATTTGAATGGACATACTTCTCTGTACTATGTACTGTATATAGGGACTGTTTCCACTAAGCACATTGTACCTTTTGCACTGCATATATTAATATTCGGTTTGCATGCAAATTAGTATCTCAGCCTTTTCTTTTGAGTGGCCTCTGGCACTCTGGTTTCTTTGGTGGCCTCTTTGGTTTCCTGGATCTTGTTCATGAAAATTCAGATTAAATACTAAGAGCAAACACTGTCTAGCCGGTTAACTCTGACCACCTCAGGCAGGGATTTGAGTCTTCCGCTGTGAATAACTTTTTTCTTCTTGTTTAATTCTTTATTTCAAGATATTAACAATACAGCATAGAAAGAGGTGGGCATAAAGCATTATCAAAAAAACTTACAAAAAAGAGAGCACAGAAATATTGTTTCTAAGCACTTTGGATAGCGAAAAACAAATAATTCCTTTTTAACAAAGTTTGTAACAGTCGTTATTGAGTAGGATTATGCAAGACAGTGTTTACAACAGCATAAAACAGTAAAAGTCTATGGTCCTGGTCACACGAGTGGGATACTGCACCGCTGAAGGGATGCAAAGTAGAGCCGGAGCAAAAAGAATCGCGGGAGCGTGATCCGACGTGCCCCTGGGGCTCCGTGCTCTGGCCTTCCGCAGGCGATCAGACGTAGCGTGGCAAAACGGACGTTGCGCGTTTGTGCGCATGCGTGGGATGGGGAACGGCGCTGGCTGCGACGGGCTACCAGCGCTTCCCCGATCAGACGCCTGGAGTTGCCGCGCATCATCCAGAAGGTAGTGGTCTTTGGGTAGTACCTTTTAAATGCGCGTTTACGGGCCAAAGGGGCAGATCGGGGACGGGTGCGTGACCCTTCCCAGATGTTGCGGTGTGATTGCGCCTGCTTGATGCGGCCCCGATCCGTCCCTCTTGCGGGGCAAATCCTCCCATGTGACCGGAGCCTATAATATGAATACTCCAAGTGGGTGGGAATGATGGAAGATTGACTCATTTTTTGAAATATGTGAATAACTTCCTTTAATCCATGGGACAATTACATTATACGGCTGCGAACTCCAGGTTGGAAAACTCCTGGAGATTTGGGGGGGGGGGAGCGAGAGAAGGGGAAGGACCCCAGCGGAGAGTCCACCGTCCAAAGCAGCCATTTCCTCCAGGGGACCAGTTGTGATTCAGTTGCCTGGAGACCAGCTGTGATTCTGAGAGATCTCCAGGGCCCATCTGGAGGCTGGCTACTTCAATCTGCAGAGTAAAGCACTCCTGTTCTGCTATGGCCCTGCTCAGTGGCAGCTGCTTCTGCTTCTCCTCCTCCTCCTCCTCCTCTTCTTCTCCTTCTCCTCCTCCTCCTCCTCTTCTTCTCCTTCTCCTCCTCCTCGAGGACTTTGGGCTGGATGCAAAAGGATGCTCTCCTCCCCAAATCCCATTTTGTCGAGTCCCTTCTCAGGTTCTCCCTCACCTTCTGCAGCCTCTTTCAAAAGCCCCGACAAATTCAACGGCCACAGTCTGGTGACGAAGGGAGGTTTGACCCTCGAAAGGTCTTGTTGGTCTCGTTCGGTGCTCCTGGATCCGAATCAGGCAGAGTCAGGCTCCCCTGCCTCCCTCAGTCTTGTCTTGTGGGGAAACAGCCGGAGAAAGACAGAGGTGGCATTTCCTGTGCCCGCTCCACCCTTTGTCTGACATATGTGGGTGGCGCAAAGCCTCCCCCCCTTGCCCACTTTGCCAGAGAGAAATCCCACTACCTCTACGAGGGGCGGGGAGGCTTTCTCTCACTGGCCTGAGGTGGAGAAGAGGAGGGGGGCGCACCCTTGGTTTGTCTTGTATAGAAACAGCCGGAGGTGGCATTTCCTGTGCCCGCTCCACCCTTTATCTGACATATGTGGGTGGCAAAGCCCCCCCTGCCCAGTTTGCCAGAGAGAATTCCCACTACCTCTACGAGGGGTGGGGAGGCTTTCTCTCACTGGCCTAAGGTGGAGAAGGGGAGGGGAGCGCACCCTTGGAATTCTGTCCCCATTAAGGTGGAAGCAAAAGCGTGAGAGGTTTCCTTCGGTGCAGGAAGGCTTCCCTCCTGGAGTTTCCCATCTTTCCCAACATTCCCTGCAGGAATTTACTGTACCGCAGAAAATGCTGGGTCATAAAATCAAACATCCACCTTCCAGCACCGTCTGGTTTGGAGTTTGTCCAAGTTCAGGTATCCCTGGAGGAGCCGTTCACAGACCAAGGCAGCAGCAGCTGCGTTTCGCATTCCAAGGCAACGTCGAGGCTGTGGTACACCACGCCCTCGGTGGGCTCATGAGATCGGGCCCCGCTTTATGAACTGATAACTGGATTATATCCTTTGCGGTGCACACAACCTGCCCATGCAGTGGAGAAAGGCCGGAGCCTCGAAATGTTTTCGCGGATCAGAAAACAGCCCGTAATTTCCTGGCGATTGAAGCCACTTGGGTTTCCCCCCCCCTTTCCTTGAAAGTGAAGGACAGAAAGTCTCTGCGGATGAACTGCATCTCACAGATTTTATATCTTCTGCTCTGTACTCCAAGTCACTTCCAGGAGAGGTGTTTGTGTGAACCGGGGAGCTGTGCTCCAAATACATCTGGTAGGGTTGCCAGCTCTGGGTTGGGAAATTCCTGGAGAGGTTTGGGGGTGGGACCTGGAACCTCAGTGGGGTACAATGCCAGAGAGTCCACTCCTCAAAGCAGCCATTTCCTCCAGGGAGACTGATCTCTGTAGTCAGGAGGAGCACAGTTCAGGATGGGTTGCCCTGTCCGTCTGTAGCAGTAGCAGCAGAAAAGAGGAGCCAGAGTTCAGGAGCACCTTAAAGACTAACGAAGGTCCTGTTCACACGGAGCATTTGCTGCGCTAAAGATACGGACACTAGGCGGATTTTCCGGGTGCAATCAGACCGCAACATTTGGGAAGCATAGTGCACCCGTGGCTAACCCATGGCTAACGCATGGCTTCTTGCCAAAGATATGGAGTAAAAAGCTAGTACATACAATGTACTAGTTTTCGGAAAATGCGGGGCAAGGGCGGGAGTCTGATCGCGTTTCCGCTGGAATCCCGTGGCATCCGGCACCCACCCACGTCCTGTTGCAAACCAGATTTTTTTTTTAAAGTCTCCACAGGATGCGCACAAACACCCACCGGTACATGCACACACTGTGGTGAGGGGGAAAAAAATCCAGTTTGCCACGGAAGCAGCGCCTAGCGATTGCCAGTGTGATTGCGCCACACTGCTTCTTTGCTGCTGTGCAGGATAGCCGTGTGATCGGCACCTAACGGCATACCCACGGGACCTCCACGGGACATGTGATCAGGCTGCCGTGCGTTACTTTGCTCTGGGGCAAACAACCACACTCCCCCCCCACATTTTCTGGCCCGTGTGACCGGGACCACAATCTGTGGCCGGGGAGGAGCTTTGGTGAGTCACGGCATGCACAAGCGCTCCTCCCCTGCCACAAATTTTTGTTAGTCTTGCTCTTTTCTACTGAAGCACAGTTGTCCTTCTGGGAGATCTCCCTGCATCCAACTGACTGGCTGTTTTGACACCTTGCTGAGTTTTAGCAGGAACATCTCCTCACTAAAGACTTCAAAGTGTCCACAAGTATGGATGTGTGAAGCACACGTGCCAATCTAACCTCTGCTTGTGTCAGTTCTGTGAGGCTAAATTAGGA
Organism: Gekko japonicus; assembly: GCF_001447785.1. NCBI lineage: Eukaryota > Metazoa > Chordata > Lepidosauria > Squamata > Gekkonidae > Gekko > Gekko japonicus. The sequence continues at coordinate 45,573 of NW_015163737.1, read as the reverse complement.
ACAGAAGTTGCACAACAATGAGAGATAAGAAGTTTCTTGAAGTCAAAACGCTCCAACATACAGGACAATGCAATTAGATTTGTACAGCCAGACGCAGAGGCGTGACAGAGAACAGAAACATGCAGCAGAGAATGACTTTGAATCCAGTTAAGTAACTGATGGCTGCGGTCACACGGAGCTACAGGGACGGAAGATGGGCGGATTTTCTGGGTGCGATCAAACCGCAACATCTGGGAAGCGTAGAGCTCCCGTGGCGAACCCGAGGCTTCCCGCCGAAGATGCACTGTAAAAAACTAGTACGTCCGAGGTACTAGTTTCCGGAAACCGCGGGGCAAGGGCGGGCGTCTGATCACGTTTCCGGTGGTAGCTCGTGGCATCCGGCGCCCGCCCATGTCCCGTCGTGAAAAGGTTTTTCCCCTCCAAGTCTCCACGGGATGCGCACAAGCACCCAACGGCGCATGCGCACACTTCGGTTAAAAGTTCTCTTTGTGCCCTCAAGTAAATTTGAATGGTGTCCCCTCCTCTGAGAGGTGGATTTTGGTTCCTGGCTGTTAGATTCTCTCTCCCCTCCCAAATCTCCCTTTCCTCTTCTATGTCTGTTAAATGTGTTAACTATGGACTTACTCTTCACAGCATTCTCAACTGTCAAGGGTCTTGAACTGTGGACAGCATTAAAGCCTTCCATCAGCCTGAAAAGAGGTCTGCCCAGGCAAGCAAATGTGGGAAGAGGCGGCTCTGATGAGGCCAGAGAGATGCCTAAATTGCCGTATAGTTGAGCATGACATGTGCCTTGCCAGTTATAGCAAAAACAATGTCAAAGGTCAACCTGATTATTATTTTGGTAGGCCATGCTAAGGCAATTCCTGCCAGAAAAGGGGGACTTGAAACTGACCAGGCCCTCCAGCCCAACAGGGTAAAAGGAAAGGCTAGGGTTGCCACCTCTGGGTAGAGAAATTCCTGGAGATCAGGGGTAAACCCTGGGGAGGGGAGGGTTTGGAGAGGAAAGGGAACTCAGCAGGGTATAATGCCACAGAGTCCACCCTCCAGAGACTCCAGCCTGGAACTGATCTCAGTAGTCTGGGGAGGTCTCCAGGCCACACCTGGAAGTTGGCAACCTTAGGAAGAACTCACGGTCACTGGTCCCATCACTGCTCCCAGCTCCAGAGACTTCATTTATCCCTGACTAGAATTGGATCTGTTCTCAACTGACATTATAGGGCCTGGTTTCTCTTGTTTCGTCCTCTAATGTGATTTATGCCGTCATGTGCCAGCAATGCCCTTCCACCCTCTACGTTGGACAAACAGGCTTGTCCCTTCGACAAAGAATTAATGGACATAAGTCTGACATTAGAAACCACAACAATCAAAAACCGGTGGGGGAACATTTTAACCTTCTAGGACATCCAGTTGCTGACCTAAGAGTAGCAGTTCTCTTAGAAAGGAATTTTAAAGGGAGATTAGAACGAGAGCCTGCTTAATGGCAACTGATAATTGCGCTCAAGACAATGCATCCACCTGGGCTTAATCGAGACCTAGGTTTCCTGTCTCATTACGAATGCTGATTTCTCCACGCCTACTACCCCTCTTGCATATGACACCTAATCCAAGATGGGTAGCTGTGTTTGTCTGTAGCAGTAGAAAACAGTAAGATAGTGAAGAAGTGAGCAGTGTCTCATGAAAGTTCATACCCGACCACAAATTTTGTTAGTCCTTAAGATGCTACTGGACTCTTACTCTTTTCGACACCTAATCCAATCACTCCTGTTATTGTCATTCATCTGCTATCGTCATTTGCCTGCTAATGTCATTTGGCATCTGAAATCATTCCACTCTATGTTATATAGGACAGACGGACTCACGTTCCAGCTGTATCTGAAGAAGTGAGCAGCGACTCATGAGAACGCCTACCCCTGCCACAAATTTTGTTAGTCTTGAAGGTGCTCCTGGACTCTTGCTATTTTCAGTGTTTCCCAAGAGGCAGACTATCTGTTTGCTCTGGAGCATCGTCACTTGGTGCAACCTCCATTTGGCCCAGAGAGCATCTTGTCATATTTGTCTCCGTAGCTGTGAGTTCTAAGAGTCCTGAAGCAGATTAATGGCCCAGTCCATTAGCAGGCTCAGCTTGGTGTTTTACAAAAATATTCTTTGTTATCATTGCTACATGTTTATTTCCAGGGGTCATTTCGTAGAAAAAGAGCTAGGGGAACTCATTAGCATAACTCATTAGCATATGCCACACCCCCTGACATCAGGGGCCCGGCGGTGGACCTGCAAGGCCAGCGGGAGTGCAAGGAAGCCCCGCCAAGGCCCTCCCTGGCCCCAGGCAGGCAGGGGTGGGGAGAGGCGGGGAGGAAGCAACTTACCCTCCCTCTTCTCCTGCCTCCTCCTGGCTGAATGAGGGCTGGAAGCGTGGCGGCCGGAAGCAGGGGGTGGGGCTTCGTCATGTGCCCCGCCCCCGTACCTCACCCGGGGGGAACTGCGATCCCCCGCGATCCCCCCCGAAATGACCTCTGGAAGTTTTCAATCTGTACACTAAAAACTCATGAGCTTTTAAACATTTTAAAAAGAATTTTGTTGAAGAGGTTCGAAGAGGTTCGGGAATTCTGTTCCCGTGCGTCCCCCCAGAAAAAAAGCTCTGGTCTAGGCCCAGGGACACGAAACTCTGAAGCTTGTCTGCAAGACAAGGGGGGAAAAACAGAAGAAAAATGGACCACCTGAGTGCAGGAGAAAATGGTTGCTCAAGAGGATTTGACCAGGGTGTAGTCAAACAATGTGCCATTCCTTCACTGAAGTTTTAGTTTACGCTTGTAAAGGCCAGACCTCTTGCTTTCTCTTGTATATCTCTCTCTGTCCGAATGTTCTCCTCTAGTATCAGCTTGCCGCAGCGCAGCTGGGAGCCCGAGGACAAACTCAGATGCCATGAAAAGGCTACCCTTGGTCTCCTTAGCCTCACACCAACTGAATATTTCAAACCCCTAATCAACAAATGGCTCAGCGACCAGCCAAGTCAAACAGACGGGAAAGTAGAGGAGATTACACTCAGTTTTCTGGTGAGTTTATCAAAGAAGCCATTGTTTACGTCCTCGAATCCTGATACTGAAGAACATGGTTCCAATCAAGGAGAACCAGATGGGTTCCCTAATTAGAGTGAAGCGCAGGGACAGAAATGCTGTGCTTGAAAAACTTCCCAAACAGCCTCATCCTGTGGTTCCGATGTCTACAAACAACAGAAGGAAGATTCACTGTTAAATGATATGGTTCAGCTCATTTCCCATAGTCCACCACTCCATTGATGCAAGGAGACTTTCCCTGGTAGTCAAAGGCATGATGTGGCTTCATAAAGAACTGAAGAAGATGGGTTCTGGAGGGGTTCTGCTAGGGTTTCCAACCCCCAGGTGGGGTCTGGAGAGCTCCCGGAGTTACAACTGATTTCCAGACAACAGAGATCAATTCCACTGGAGCAAACGGCCGTTCCGGAGAGTGGCATTATACCCCCACTAAGGCCACTCACCTCTCCAGTTTTACCATCTGGAGTTGGCAACCCTAGGTTCTGTGGAAGTCATTTTTATAAAATGGGGAGAAAGTCCCATTATGCTCGCTCTGAATACTCAAACCTGCATCTGAACAATTTTAATTTAAGATTCAGTTCTCAGTTCTGGTGTTACTTTTGCCAGTGGAAGAGTTACCATGAAGCGATTTTATTGCATGAGTCGTACACGGTAAACAAATGCATTGCTGGAAAGCACCCTCATGTGGTGAGCACTGGTCTCTACAGCACCGAAGGAAATGTCTTCCGTTCATCTTTGGTGAAGTAAATAATTACCAATTCATCATAGGAGGTAAGTAATATGTGCAAAAACAATGAACGAGCCAGTCAGAACTGGCCCAGTTAAAAAAATGCTGGAATGCAGCCATGACCTGCTACAGAATTCATCAGCCTGGTAATGCGATTTGTTCCCAGGTCTCAGTTGTACTGGAAAACCCCGGGAACTTGGGAAAACTCAAGTTTCAGGCATCATCTCTCACACTCAGAACTTTCTTGGGACACTGACCAGGGAGTTCTAAGATGGCTCTGCTCAATGCTAATTTAGAAAGTAAATCCAATCAGGGGCACACTGAAAGAATTAGGTATGTTTACCAGGTTCGATTCCCTGCTCCTCCTCATGCAGCTGCTGGTGTGACCTTGGGTTAGTTACTAATTCTCTCGGAGCTGTTCTCTCAAGGGTAGTTCTCGAAAGAGCTCTCTCAGCCCCACCTACCTCAGAGGGTGTCGGTTGTGGGGAGGGGAAGGGGAAGGGATTGTAAGCCACTCTGAGACTCCTTCGGGTAGTGAAGGGCGGGGTATAAATCCAATATCTTTATTCTCCCTCCCATGGCTGTTAGACGGAAGCATCCTTAGAATGGTAGCCGACAAGAAGAAGAAGAAGAGTTCGATTTATACCCTGCCCTTCACTCAGAGTCTCAGAGCTGCTTACAATCTCCTTTCCCTTCCCCTCCCCACAACAGACACCCTGTGAGGTAGGTGGGGCTGAGAGAGCTCTGAGAGAACTGCTCCTGAGAGAACAGCTGAGAGCACTGTGACTGACCCAAGGTCACCCAGCTGGCTGCATTTGGAGGAGTGGGGGATCAAACCCGGTACTCCAGATTACACTCCATCACTCTTAACCACTACACCACAGCGGGCTTTCAAATCTTCCCTCTTTCAATTTTGATTGATGTCATTGTAGGGTTGCCTACTTTCGGTTGTGAAACTCCTGGAGATATGAAGGTGGAGCCTGTTGCCCCCTGTACTCTCATAGCAGGAACTCCTTTGCATATTAGGCGACACACCCCTAATATAGCCAATCCTCCAAGAGCTTACAGGAGCCCCTGTAAGAAGAGCTCTGTAAGCTCCTGGAGGATTGGCTACATTAGGGGTGTGTCGCCTACTATGCAAAGGAGGTCCTGCTACAAAAAGAGCCCTGGCAGTTAACCCTACCCAGTGTGTTGGTTTGGTTTTCAATTTCATATTTTTCTGCAAACTTGGATCTTTTTAGAAAGATCTGTGTTGTCTGTTCATGGCTCCAATGTTTGGATTTAAGAATCCACAGATTTGGCTGTGTTGAGCATTAGATATATTGATAGCATATTAATGGTTGACAAAAATCAGTGACCTTTAAACAATGAACATATTTTGAAAATTAGTTGTTGTAGATTTTCCGGGCTGTATGGCCGTGGTCTTGGCATTGTAGTACCTGACGTTTCACCAGCAGCTGTTGCTGGCATCCTCAGAGGTAATTTATATCCTGGATGCTGGACAGCACATTCAATTACCATGTCAGATTACACAGGGAAGCCACTGAAATTCATAAACATAAACACAATTTCAACAGGAAAGAAGAGAGTCTAAAAATTAATTCCAGTCCCGAAAAACACAAAAGGCTCTACATCTGACAGTAGCACTACAGATAAGATTAGAATTTCAACAGCCAATCCACCTACAAAAGAACCTCCTCAGGAAACAGGAAACCTCCTCAGGAAACAATCCATATACAAAAGAACCTCCACAGGAAAGCTCCTTCATTAGCATGTTCACAGCCTGGGGAATTCCAACAAGATAATGACTCAGCCCTACCCCACTTTCCTGAGTAGATATAAATTACCTGCCTACCATTTTTTTCTCACTTCGACATAGAGAGTCCTCCATCTTTCTGTGTTACACCTCTGAGGATGTCAGTCACAGCTGCTGGCGAAACGTCAGGTCCTACAATGCCAAGACCACGGCCACACAGCCTGGAAAATCTACAACAACTAATGAACTCCAGCCATGAAAGCCTTCGACAATATATTTTTAGAATATTTTGTATATGTCTACACTATACAAGGATTACCAGTATTTATAACTGATTGCCTTATATACGAATCTTTCCTACTATGCATTTTAATCAAGTAATTCCTGGTCTTAAAAAGCATTTCACTCATTCCAAAAGAGAAAATGTTACATAGAGGGTTCCCCCCCCAGCCCCCGAGCTTCCTCATATTTCTAGTTTTTCCCTTGTTAAAATTGGGGGGGAAATTGGAAGAAAAAAAACACTTCCCCTCTAATTTTTTTCATGGGCTTTTGCGGCATTAGGAGTGTGGCAGATCTAAGTATGAATATTGTGGCTGTGTCTTGCCTCATTATAACATAATTCAGATTGTTTTCGTAGTTTATACAAAAATTGTTTTAGAAGCCCCCCTGGAACAATCTTGCTCTTTATGGAGTCATTTCATAGCCCTGAACACCAAAAATGGCTCCTTGAAGGAAAGATACTTTACACAGAGAGTGAGTGAAATGTGGACTTTGCTGCCAGAGGATGTAGTGATGGCCACAGGCACAGACAGCTTGAAAAGGGGATTAGACAGATTCATAGAGGATAAGCCTATCAGTGGCTACTAGCCATGGGGACCAAGGTGAACCTCCATGTTCAGAGGCAGTCAACCTCTGAATCCCAGTGCCAGGAGGCAACATCAGGGGAAGGCCTTGGCCTCTGTGCCCTGTTGTTGGCCCTGCAGAGGGACTGGTTGGCCACTGCGTGAGACAGGAGGCTGGACTGGAGGGAGCCTCCCTGGCCTGATCCAGCAGGGCTCTTCCTAGGCTGTTAATGATGAACTGTGGAACTGCATTTATTGAACGTAGGAAGGGGGCCATGGCTTAATGACAGAATATCTACTTTGCATGCAGAAGATCCCAGGTTTAATCCCTAGCATCTTCAGACAAAATGATTCACAAAGTTAATTGGACAACTTATTAGGGATTGTCGTCTACACTGTTGCGTGTGGTTTGCTGTAAAGTGGACCCTACAATGTAATTTTGCTTCATGTAACACGTCATGTTCTTCTGATCTTATCAGGGGAAGGCCTCGGCTTCTCTGCCCTGTTGTTGGCCCTCCAGAGGGACTGGTTGGCCACTGCATGAGACAGGAGGCTGGACTGGAGGGACCCTCCCTGGCCTGATCCAGCAGGGATCTTCCTAGGCTATTAATGATGAACTGTGGAACTGCATTTAATGAACGTAGGAAGGGGGCCATGGCTTAATGACAGAATATCTGCCTGCAGAAGGTCCCAGGTTTAATCCCTGGCATCTTCAGACAAAATAGCGCTGGCTCTTCGGCTTTGAAACGGAGATGAGCACCGCAACCCTAGAGTGGGACTCGACTGGCTTTCGAGCAAGGGAACCTTTACCTTTACCTTTACCTTTAACACGTCATGTTAACACTTATGCTTTGCTTCGGTTCTGTTAATCGGGTTTCTGGGTTGGTCCTGCAGCCCAAGCCCTCTTGCACTGTTTACTGAACGTCCCATCCTGTGGATTGTCTTGACTCGCTCTCTGTAATCCCCCTTGGGTCCCTGGGGGAAAGGTGGACTATGAATAATATAAGTAAAGTTTAAAAAGCAGAAGCATCTCCCTGAGACGCCGAGCAGATAAGGATAAGAGCCAGCGTGGCGCAGGGGTTAAAGTGTCTGGGAAATCCGGGTTCAAATCCCCACTCGTGCTGCAGTAGCTCGCTGGGTGACCTGGGGCCAGTCACACACTCTCTCAGCCTAACCTACCTCACAGAGATGTTCTGAGCATCAAAAAGAGGAGAAGAGAATCAGGTCAGCCATTTTGGGTTTCCAGTGGGGTGGCAGGCAGGATATAAAGTAGGTAAAATAATACTGATCTGGATGGGCCAAGGATTCCGACACAGTCTAAAGCAGCTCTATGTTGTGAGCGAAAAGGCAGAATCTATATTCCTGTGTCTGATGCAGTTCAAATATTCCACACACACACATAGTATGGAAGTGTTCCACTCAAGAGGGGAGGCAAGAGGCCAGAGAAACTGAGCAACAGGGTAACGCACAGGCCACAAACAAAACAATCTGACAATTCCTACACATTAGAGTCAGTGAATCCAGGGAACTGTGGGGTCCGGCACTTGCATTATGGTTTTACCCTTTGCAGACAGACACAGAACCCCAAACTGAACCTGAGGATCGAAAGGCCATACCCAGGTCCCTTCTGCATTTGCCTGCCGCTCCGGATTTTCTCAGTGTTGGAGCCGAGGCAATTTAAGTCCTCCAAATAACCTGGGGCAACAGTAGGCTGAAACTGGGCTGACCACTGAAGGGAGGGAATGTAATGCAGAATGGGGAAAACCCCGAATAAAAAGAAGATTGCACTTGATTTTAGTGCAGAATGGGGGGGGGGAACAACCCTGGATTAAAAAGAAGGTTGGATTCAATTTTAGTGAAGAATGGAAGAATGGAAGAAAAAACCTGGAATAAAAAGAAGGCTGAATTCAATTTGAGTGCAGAATTGCTTGGAGGACGCCACGGTGAGCACGGATTAAAAGGAGAGGGCAGACCTTTTCCCCCAGTAAGGGGGAATCTGGTCTTCCTCTGGCAAGTTGGAGCAGCTCACGCAGGGGGCACGCTGGAGCTAAGCCATTTTATGCGGCGCGAAGAATGATGGGGAAATAAAGAATCACTACTCTGACTGGCACCAGGGAGAAGCCAAGTTCAGGTGCAGTCTTATTATGTATTTTTAATTTGTAAGCCGCCATGGTGGCCTTGATGAGGACATAAAGGTGGGCTTTAGATTATGCAAAACACATAAATTTGAAACTTGAAGCGGGGGTTGACCAGGGCCAGCTCCAGCTTATTTTGCACCCTAGGCATGGATCCCTTCTGCACACCCCCCCGTGTGCCCACCAATTTTCAAAAATAAATGCATTTTAGGAAGAATGAAAAACACAAATAATCAAGAAGCTCCCAGAGTACGGGGCCGGGTGCAGTTTGGTGCCCCTAAGGACCGTCCCGCTCTAGGCGATCGCCTAGTTCGCCTAGTGCGTGAGCCGGCCCTGGGGTTGACACAGCAGGGGGAAGCAACTGGACATTGTTTTCATCTTTGGCTGCATCAGAAATGCACCCACAGCTGAGTTTTTCTTACAAATTCCTCTTGCATTTTGAACTTGTTTGACAGGGTCATGTACAGCAACACAATTTTAAATTCTCTGAAAGTGATTTTTCCCCCCTTGCTGGGGCTTTCCATTGTTATGCAATGCAAAATTGGATAACTTGGGCAGAATTAATGCCTTTTTTAGTCAGTAACAGGACTGCTTTCCATCTTCCACTAAATGAAACAAGCTGAGCTTCCAAAGAAACAAAACTGAATCAACTTGGTGATGTCCTGCCAAAAGGCTATAGCTCCAGAGATGCGTGACCAGTGGTCACAAATATGCCTAATCGCTTGGCTGTCCAACACAACCAACATCCAGCTCTGAAAGGATGTGCTGAATACCACAATGGCAATCCTTATTCCAAACATTTATAAATATAATCAAATGACCCATATCCAAGTTAAACCCCATTACTTGAAAGGAGGCCGCTAGCGTACGCGACCAGTAATGGGTCCATAACTTCACCACAAATGAAAAATGTCCAATCCATGTAGCAGATCTATAGTTGAAAACTATTTGTGGCCCTATTCACACGGCGAATTTGCTGCGGGAGAGCCACGATGGAATGATGGATTTTCCGGGTGTGATTACACCACAACATCTGGAAAGTGGAGCGAACCCGTGGCCAACCTGTAGCATGCCGCCAAAAATGCACGATAAAAAAATACCTCCTCGAAGGTACTAGTAAATGGTTTGCTATGGGCTGCCTCCAGACTCCCTCAGTGTGATCGTGCTGGCGCGGCTTTTCCCTCCAGCCATCTTCATTTCAGTGCACACGCCGAGGGCCGGAACCGTTCTCGCGAGGCTAATTGCACCACCACAAATAGCCACGCCTCCCCCCGCGTTTTCCAGCCCATGTGACCGGGGCCTGTATTATTTAGTCTGACGGTGATAATCTGTGAGACCGCCTGTCCCCCTGTGCGCTGCCTCTGAGCAGGGCCTTCTACAGGTCCCATCCTGCAAACGGGCAAAACCATCATGGCCTGTAACACGTGGCCTTCTCCGCTGTGGCCCCCACCTTTTGGAACGGCCTGCCTGAGGAGGTCAGGAAGACTCCCCCTCTCCTGGCTTTCTGCAAACGATGCAAAACGGAATCGTTCAAGAGGGCTTTTCTGTGCAGATGAGAGTGGAGCACTGTACTAAATGATTCACAAAAGTTCCCTGGATAAATTGTTAGGGACTGTGGTCTGTACCACCGTGTATAGTTTACTGTGGGTTGCCAATCATGGAGACCTGGGACGGATTTAATGTGAGGTTTTCAGAGTATCAGAGCCCAGCAGAGAGAGCTGAACTGAAGCAAGATAGACTGCAAAGTCAAAGTGAACGTCTAGAGCTTTTGGGGGTAAGATTCTCTGGTCTCCATGACTGTGTTTTGAATTTGTATACACCATTCATTGCATGCAGCATGGGGTTTGTTTGTAAGTATCAACCTGTATTCGCAGCTCCACCAGTGAGACAGCGGCCTGAAGAAGTTAGAAGAAACGGACAGAGATCTGGGCGATCCATAGCCACTTCTTCTGTCACCGTGTTTAGAGGCGAAGAGGGCGTGGTTTATAACTTCTGCAAGAAAGGAATGAAAAAGGACTGTAAAAGAAAATACGACTTCGTTTTAAGGACACAATTGAATGTCTGATGCTTCATTTGTACAGTGGTTTTGTTTTTTTTGGCGGTTTGCATACTTGCCTGCGCTGTACATCCACTGGTGGTTGACTTTAACCTCCAGGTGGTGGCTGGAGATCCTCTGGGATTGCCGTTCACGTCCGGGCGACAGAGATCAGCTCCCCTGGAGGAAATGGCCCCTTTGGAAGACAGACTCTATGGCATTTTTGGGGTAATTTTTTGGGGTAAATTTCTGGCTGGTTCTACAACCCAAATCCTTTTTCATTGGTTATTGAATCTCTTGTCCTGTCGATTGTCTTGACTCACTCCGTGCCATCCACCCAGAGTCCCGGTGAGAAAGGCAGGCTGTAAGTGCCAGGTGCCTATCAGGAAGCCCATCTGGCCCCACTGCTGGACGTACCTCCTGAGGGCCCCTTGTATTTCTGGGCCACTGTGTGAGACAGAGTATTGGACTGGAGGGGCTACTGGCCTGATCCAATGCTGGCTTCTCTTAGAATATATTAAAAGAAGAGTTCACTGAAAAATTCTTAATTATATTATAAACGTTGCTCTTTTGTTGTTCTTGTTCAGTCGCACAGTCGAGTCTGACTCTTCGCGACCCCATGGACCAGATCACGCCAGGCCTTCCGGTCCATCAGGGTCTTCTCCAGTGAGTGCTCCCTTCTCATTGGGTGGCCAAAGTATTTGAGCTTCAGTTTCATTATCTGGCCTTCCAGGGAACAATCAGGGTTGATTTCTTTTAGGATTGACTGATTTGATCTCCTTGCAGTCCAAGGGACTCTCAAGAGTCTTCTCCATCACCCTAGTTCAAAAGAATCTTTTCTTCGGCGCTCGGCCTTCCTTATGGTCCAACTCTCGCAGCCATACATGACTACTGGGAATACCATTGCTTTGACCATGCGGACTTTTGTTGGCAGGGGGATGTCTCTACTTTGTATCATGCTGTTTAGGTTCGCCATCGCTTTCCTCCCAAGGAGCAGGCCTCTTTTAATTTCAAGGCTGCCGTCACGTTGCTCGAGTGTCATCAAAAGTTACCGTTCCTGGGTCTTTATCCATACACACAGATTGCTTTTCTGCATCACGGCCTAATACTAATGAAGGTTTCCGAGAGATTACTTTTCTTCCTCCAAGTGCTGACCAACGACGCCTCCCACAGAGCTGAATAATTTAAACTGGAGTGGTACAGTCCTGAACTTTCTGGAGTGGAGGCCGCAGTGTTAGTTCCAGTTCTTCCCAGTAGAATGAAAAGAGATTATGTAGCTGCCGCTTTAGAGGAAGAGGTGCAATTTACTTGCGTCTTTGCAGGTTTCCATCCACAGGATATGGAATTGAAGAGCCTGCTTTGATTGTTTTGAGAACTCTGCTCTTTTGGAGGTCAAAGATCACTTCTAAATCTTCCTGGCCGGGTGCGGCTTTTGCCCTCTTACAGGAGCGAGGTATCAGTTCCGCCAAGTAGCACATGCTATTCTCTGTCCTCCCAGGAGATTTTGAGCGGTTTCTCTGTTGGAGAGGAGAGGAAGTCTCTGAGCGGTTGTTGCGGTTGCTAGTTCTGGGTTGGGAAATATCTGGAGATTTTAGAGGTGGGTCCTGGGGAGGGAAGGGTTCCAGGAGGGGAGAGACTTCAGCAGGGTACAATGTCATAGAGTCCACCCTTCAGCCAGTTTGGTGTCGTGGTTAAGAGCGGTGGACTCTAATCCGGAAAACCTTTGTTACACCCCTGGGAGAGCACTACGCTCTTCACAAAATAACCCACTGGTGGCCCCTGGCCCCAGAGAGATCCGGCTGTCCTCAACCAGGGCTAGGCCTTCTCGACCCTTGCCCCTACCTGGTGAAACTCTCTGCCAAATAACATCAAGGCTCTGCAGGATCTTAAACAATTCCACAGGGCCGGTAAGGCAGAGACTTTCCGCCAGGCATTCGGCAGCAGTTTACATCATGGCTGGCATCCTGCTCTACCCGAATCTCATATTCCTTGTGAGTTATTCTCTCCCTGTGCCCACAAAACACTTACAATCCAGGACTGGGAGGGAACTATAAAATACAGATTTGCCACTTGTTTTAACTGTGTATAACAAAGCTGTGTATAACATGCGGATATAGTTCTATGGTTTTGTTGCCAATGCTCAAGGGGCATTAAGGTTCTTTGACTTGTGTGGGTAGCCAATAAACCACACGGTGAAAACGATCATCCAGGCAGTAAAGGGTAATAAAAAGTATTTATTCTAATAAGAAACACCCTACAGCTTAATTCAGCCTGGGTGTTCAATGAGCAAATGCAGTAAGCAGACTTAGGTACTCTTCTTGCTCCTCCTCACTTTACATCATCACTGACATCAGGTAGACATGCTCAGTTCAGTTTTCTTTGTCTGGCCAGTCATCAATCACATATTTGGCACATAGGATGTCAATTGGCTGAGTTTCCACTCCTACAATTCAGGTGTAGCTCATTATTTCTAATTTACAGCTTTGTTTACTCCTTTGGCATTGTTTGCAGACTTCTGTTACCTCTGACTGAACTTTTCAGGCTGGGTTCATTCTCAATATTAAATTGTCAGCTCAGTTACCCCTATTGTTCTTCTTTCACATTAATACTTGCATATAAACATATCTTAAAGCATTTATAAACTTATTCTCACTCAGAATATGAAAACATATCATTACAATGACATTCTAAAGCATTACACTCTTTACATGAATTCTTTTAGTATTTCAAAATACTTTGTGGCATGAAGCTTCTTATAGATACATTTACACATTATTATTCATTTTGGTTTATCAAAATATTTTTACAGAATATTTCTAGTCATTTTATGAAGTTGCTTGTGTTAATATCAAAACTTATAATTTGTAAAACACATAGCTCA
>NW_015163737.1:29270-30439 GCF_001447785.1 Gekko japonicus | reverse complement strand
CAGATGCCTGCCCTTGCCCCGAGGTTTCCGGAAACTAGTACCTCGGAGGTACTAGTTTTTTACGGCGCATTTTTGGAGGGAAGCCTCGGGTTCGCCATGGGAGCTCTACGCTTCCCAGATGTTGCGGTATGATCGCGGCCAGAAAATCCGCCTATCTTCCGTCTTTGTAGCGTGGCTAATACTCCGTGTGACCGCAGCCTATGTTAAGCAAATATCCCAATAGCTTCTGAGACCTGACAAGATGGGCCTATGCTCTCCCCTTCCACACCCCTGAAGTAGACATTACCCTTGAGAGTTCTCTGGGCTCAAGGAAGCGGGGGACATGTAAGGATATCTTAATTTATCTTTGTGAGTAGATGTTAACAGATGAAGTTCACTCGCCTAGCGATTTTTGTTTTAATTTTTTGCCCTCTGTGTAAGAGGCAGTAAATCCAGATGTTCCTGCTCAAAACAATCTCAGAGTGCTTCCCCTCCCTTTGAGGTGGAGTGCCACTTATCCAAATGCGGTGCTGTGTCACTTAAGGGGGGGGGGGACTCAGAAAATCTTTACTGTAACGTCCAGAACATTCTCTCTCCCCCCTCTACTTCTTGTGGGCTGCGTAGTCATGCAGATTCTCCTCAATAAAGGCAAAACATGATTTCAAATTAACCGCATAATCTGCTTGATTGGAAGCAGATAAACACGGAGGCGGTGCAGCTACAGCAGAGCTCTCTTCCCTTTCTCTGAGTAGCGGCTGCTTTTGTCGCTCGCCTACCTACTCACTGATGTCCCCATCCTCCCTGAGCTAAGGCAAAAATGTGTGAGCCGGAGGCTAAAAAACTGTGAGCTAGCTCACACTAACTCAGCTTAGAGGGAACAGTGGTCCTGGTACACCTGACAGTTTCCTGACAGTGAGAGCGGGTCCTCAGTGGAACAGGCTTCCTTGGGAGGTGGTGGTGGGCTCTCCTTCTTTGGAGGTCTTCAAACAGAAGCTAGATGGCCATCTGACAGCAATGTGGATTTTGAGGAGGAGGAGAAGAAGAAGAGGAGGAGGAGATTGTATTTATACCCCACCCTTCACTACCTGAAGGAGTCTCAGAGCGGTTTATAATCTCCTTTCCCTTCCCCTCCCCACAACAGATACCCTGTGAGGTAGGTGGGGCTGAGAGAGCTCTTTCAAGAACTGCTC
>NW_015163737.1:28702-28937 GCF_001447785.1 Gekko japonicus | reverse complement strand
TTGTGGATTCCCTGCATTGTGCAGGGGGTTGGACTAGATGACCCTGGAGGCCCCTTCCAGCTCTATGATTCTCTGACCTTCTTGTTATAACCCCTCCCTTCTCTGCGCTTGTGACGCAACATTTCATCTCACATGGAAAAACAGTGGTTTTGTTGCAGTGGTGGAGGAAAGTGCCGTCAGGTTGCAGCTGATGTACAGCAACCCTACAGGGTTTTCAAGGCAAGAGACAAACTGA
>NW_015163737.1:9614-26433 GCF_001447785.1 Gekko japonicus | reverse complement strand
CTAGATCCCGTTGTATCGGTTTCACAACGGGCTTTTCTGCTAGTTTAAGAACATAAGAACATAAGAGACACCAATGTTGGATCAGGCCAAAGGCCCATCCAGTCCAACACTCTGTATCACACAGTGGCCAGAAATACCAGGTGCCATCAGGAGGTCCAGCAGTGGGGCCAGGACATTAGAAGCCCTCCCACTGTTGACCCCCCCAAGCACCAAGATGACAGAGCACCCCTTGCCCCAGAGCCCCTATCTATACCTTGTGGCTAATAGCCACTGATGGACCTCTGCTCCATAGGCTTATCTAATTCCCTTTTGAAGCCGTCCATGCTTGTAGCCGCCGCCACTTCCTGTGGCAGTGAATTCCAAGTGTTAATCACTCTTTGAATTCACTGCAACAGGTTATACATTTAATGGTTATACATTTAATAACCATAAATGTATTCCTGAATCTTCTGTGTAAAAATGGGCAGTGTGTAACGCCACCCTTTGTGATTTAAAATGTGTAAAACTAGAAGATACTGATGCCTTATGCCAGGGTGAATTAGTTCCCCTACCCCAGGGTGGAATCTGCTGGAGGCGGGAGCCGTCCTGTCATAGACCACGTTAACAAACATATGCACATGGCCAAATCAACATCCCCACGTGGACTCGCCGTATTCCCTTTTTTTTACAGGACCCCCCCGAACAGTGAACAAAATGAACCAGCAATGTACTACCATGCACTATATGTGCGCTTGAATGCTTAAACATTAAATTTATTCAGCGCACAAAGGCGGAAGCTGGGGGGGGGGACCTCATCACGCAAAGGATGGTCAGACAATCTAATCGCAATCATTGTGCGAGAGATGGCTGTCCAGATCGGCAAAATTGCGGATTCAAAACACAAGTACCCCGAAAAAACTTGATTTTCCTGGTGTTGGAAAACTCGCTAGGGAAACGGGAGGATCGTACGAGTGAGCCCACTTCGGTGTGGGAGATGGATTCGAGCATCTGATCAGCAATTTTAAATGCGAGAGGGAACAGTGGTGAAACCCAATCTAAATGACCACGTGACCATGGCCTTGGTGACCCTAGCAAGTGGATCTATAAGTGGGTTCCAGATCCAGGAGGAGTGCAGCCGGGGACTAACCACCCCGGACCCCCCCTGCATCACTGAATTTACCCCAGATGATGGCAGGCACGGCGCGGCGACAGGGGAACGGAAGGCCGAGACGGCGATGTTCCGGGAGCACGACGAAGACCAGGGATTGACCCTGGAGGAACGACACGAGCCACGGCAACACGCCACAGCTGCAGGGCAGGCCCAAGCCATCCCATGGCCCGCAGGGCAGCGGCAGACCAGAGGGGCCCAGGAGGCAATGGAGCACGACACCGGAAGAGCCTGGAGATCCGCGGGAGCAGCGGCACAGCTAGATCCAGCCCCGGAGCATGGGGGAGGGGCAGAGGCGAGGGCCTTGGCGTCGCAGCCATTACAGGGGGGCAGGGCCAGGGAGGAACAAGGGACCGAGAGGGTAATAAAAGGAGGGGCGGAGGCGGCCGATGAGGAGGACTGGGCTGGAGACAGCTGGAGCTTTTGGAGCGGCTAGAGAGAGGGGAGCGTAGCTGGACCGAGTAATCGGTCAAGTGCCAGAGACCCAGTGCGGGAAAGAGGGTGAGGCAACCCTCTGCCTATCCCGTCATCTGAGGCCATGACTCCTTCCTTCCTTTGGGTCTACCCTCGGCTCTTAGGCCCTCGGCAAAGGGTAGGAAGATGCTCTGGGGCAGACGGGGCACGCCAGGCTGACTCTTATCCCCCGACAGCACGGCTACGGGTGGCTCTCCGCCAGGGGGCCTTGGGGCGCGTGACAGGCATGGAGTCAGGATGGCCTGATCAGACCATCCCGATGCCGTGAGAGTGCACTGGAGCGATCAGACAGGGGAAAGTCCGTCCGTGGCCCGTCGCTTCTTCTTCTTCTTCTTCTTCTTCTTCTTCTTCTTCTTCTTCTTCTTCTTCTTCTTCTTCTTCTTCTTCTTCTTCTTCTTCTTCTTCTTCTTCTTCTTGTCTGATCGCACCCTTTAAATCCGCCCGGCACTCGCGCCTATGGTGGGTCGAATGGTGCGTCTGATCGCAGCCTGAGACACTAATGGAGAAAGCCAGAACCTCTTCTTGAGAGTAATCCAGCAACTCCCGAGGCCCCCTGCCAAGCGTTTCTGTTACGAATTGTTGAACGGGGGAACATTCGAGTCTTTTATCATGGTGTGGTGGTTTGGCCACAGTGAGAAACTCCAAAACGTTCTGTAGCAATGACTTCTTCTGAAGGGAGTAGAATGTAGGGTCCATGTGGAAGTTGCTTGGGGCTGGAAAGCGGCCACGCAGTGACTCTTGGCCTGGGGCTTCTCACCCCAAGACCTCACGGGGGATTTTCGAGATTGCTCAATTTCTAGGGAAATGTTTTGATGAACAGAAATTCAGAAAATCCCCCCCCCCGGTCTGGCTCAAGATCTTTGGGGGAAGGCATGAGAGCAGATTTGACCTTGCAGAAGGAGATGGGGTGCCTGGCAGACAAAGTGGTGGATGGTTTGAGGCTTGTCACAGTTGCAATCAGGTTTCGACATTTTAAACTTTGTTCACATCCCCCGCAGTGTTGGTGCCGCACAGAGCCAATCATGGTTTTTTTCCTCTTTTATTTACACTTTTACGGAAAGAGGCGTTTAGTTTATGAGAAAAATAAACACTCAGACATCCCACTCTGTCCAGCTTGCTGTTTAATCTGAGGATCGGACTCAATTTTTATAAGATTTTTGTTTGCTTGTTAAAAGAACGTTTAATACAAAATGAAACGATGCTAAACCCGATAGTAGAAATGTAACCGTGGTGTCTGAGGCCTTCCTTACGAAATTCCTGAGAAAAGCCACTTTGAATTCAGACAGCATTAACAGAAGGTCACACCTTGAAAAGGGCCTCGTCGATTCGCTTTCCTTTCTGGTTTGGTCAACAGTTAAGGTTACCAATCAGGGCTGGGAAATTCCTGGAGATTTGGGGGGCGGAGCCTGGGGAGGGCAGGGCTTTGGGAGGGGAGCAACGTCAGTTGGTTGTATTGTCCTGGATTCTACCTTCCAAAGCAGTCCTGTTCTCCAGGGGTACTGATCTTTGTAGTATGGAGTCTTCCCCTCTCCTATTGTTCTTTCTCACTGTTGCAACTGTAGGGCCCCCAATTCCATCTCCAGTGCCTCCACTTGAGGACTGCAAGCTGCAGAGAAGGAAAGACCTGTCCCTGAGACCTTGGAAACCTGACGAGCTCCTCCTCCTCCTCAGAGGAGACGACGCTGAACTTGATGGACCAAATGGGCAGCTTCCGAATGGCTTCATATACCCATTAGGATTGGCTACATTAGGGGTGTGTGGCCTAACATGCAAAGGCGTTCCTGCTCCAAAAAAAGCCCTGGGTTTTGACCACAAACAAGGTAAACAGAATAAGAAGCAAAAGGTGGGTGTGGCTGGATGACCACACTTCTGGTAACATGGGGGTGCGGCCTAATGTGCTAATGAGCTGTGCTGGTAGGGGTGTGGCCTAATATGCTAATTAGTTTCTGCTGTTGGGTGTGGCCTATTATGCGAATGAGTTCCTGCTGGGCTTTTTCTACACAAAGAGCCCTGACTAAGTGGAAGTCCCTCAAATAGCATGTACTTATATCCATCCCTTGCATCTTCCCGTCTCCTATTGTTCTTTCTCACTGTTGCAACTGTAGGGCCCCCGATCTCCAGTGCCTCCACTTAAGGACTGCAAGCCGCAGAGAAGGAAAGGCCTGTCCCTGAGACCTTGGAAACCTGAAGAGCTCCTCCTCCTCAGAGGAGACAACGCTGAACTTGATGGACCAAATGGGCAGCTTCCGAATGGCTTCGTATCACTGCTCAGGTTTTCTGTATGTTCCTGAATGCTACCTTCTGGGGGGTGTCTGGATAGGTCAGGTTGCCAGGTCCCCCTTGGCTGCCAGCTGGGGGTGGGGGGGGGGTAGGGCTACCAGATTCAGGTTGGGAAACTCCTGGAGATTTGGGGGTGGACCTGGGGAGGACAGGAGCATCAGTGGGGTACAATGCCACAGAGTCCGCCCCCCAAAAAGCTGCCATTTTCTCCAGGAGAACCAATCTCTGTAGCTTGGTGATGAGCTGGAATTCCAGGGGATCCCCAGGTCCCACCTGGGGGCTGGCAACCATCAGTTCCCCTGGAGGAAATGGCTACTGTGGAGGGTGGACTCTCTAGCCTTATATCCTGGTGAGGTTCCTCCTTTCCCCAAACCCTGCCCTCCCCAGGCTCCGCCCCCCCAAATCTCCAGGAATTGCCCAGCCCTAACTGGTAACCCTAATCGCTGACCAAACCAAAAAGGAAAATGAGACGATGAGGCCCTTTTCAAGATGTGACATTCTGTGACTCTGCAAGGGATGTTAGCAAAGTTTAAAATCCTGGAAGTTCCCACCCCAGAGCTGGCAACCCTGCTTCGAGGCCGGTCGCTTTTTTTCAGAGAGAAGGGAACCCTGTTTGCTTGGCATGATTTGATTTCTTCCAAATGCATGTTGTAAGGACCCACACTTTTGATGCTACCCACACTTTTGACCTTTTCTTTTAATTCCAAAAGCTTCATTTGTATTCATTCGGTTTGTTAGGTTGTTGGAGTGCGGATTTTATGATGGAACCCACCCTGAGCCCGCTTGCGGGGAGGGCAGGAGACAAATTGAGATAGGTAGATAGGTAGATAGGAAGATAGGAAGATTGGTAGATGGTAGATGATAGATGATAGATAGATGATAGATAGATGATAGATAGATGATAGATAGTAGGTAGATAGATAGATAGATAGATAGATAGGTAGATGATAGATGATGATAGATGATAGATGATGATAGATGATGATAGATGATGATAGATGATTATAGATAGATAGATAGATGATGATGATAGATGATTTTAGATAGATAGATAGATAGGTAGATAGGTAGGTAGGTGGGTAGATAGATAGATTATAGATAGGTGGTAGATGGATAGATAGATAGATAAATGGTAGGTAGATGGATATAGATAGATGGTAGGTAGATAGATATAGATAGATAGCTATAGATAGATAGTAGGTAGATAGATATAGATAGATAGTAGGTAGGTAGGTAGGTAGGTAGATAGGTAGGTAGATAGATAGATAGATGATAGATAGATAGATAGATGATAGATAGATAAGGGTTTAAACGGCATCTGCCCCCTTTCCCTAGCACCATTTCTCTGGCCCAGGCAGTTGCTCTGTATTTTTAAATCAATCAATCAACAGAGTATTAAGTAAAGGAACCCAGATCAGACCCCTCTCCCTGCTTCCTCTCTCTTGACCCTAAAAGTCAAACCAATCTGAGGGATGGGGATTTGCGGGGGAACCCACCCCTAATGAATGCGGAAGGCCGAGCTGTGCCGTTCCTCACTTCTGTGTCCCTTCTCAGATTTTACGGGTGTTTTCTTTTCATTACCACCGCAAAGCAGGACTTGGCTACAGGAGGCCATTTATGGGTCTACTCAGCACTGAGCTGGCTACGCATTCCTGGGCGAGGAAGCCAGTAAAAGCGCGGGGGGGGGGAGGCTTCCCCCGGGGGACTGTCATCTCATCCGCTCCAACCTCCCACAATCTGCCTGACTGGCATCACCGCTCTGTTGAAACCAGATCAGATATCACCCAGTTGCAAAACATTAACAAGTGTGAACCAACATGGATTTTTAAAAAAAGTCTCTCCGCCTTCTTGCTTGCTAAACGCTCATCAAGTTCTTAAGTGGCTTTCCCCATGGGAGGGCCTTTCCAGCACCTTCCCTCCCCCCTCCTTGCTCCTTCTTTGGGGGTGACATTTATGGGGCTGTGGTTTTCCGGGACTGGATAAAGTCCCCTGGCAAACGGGAGATAAGGAAGGGCAGGGGGGGCTCGTGGGAGAGCTCCGAATCGCTCCTTGCCTAAATGTACCTCTTATGAATATGTCATGTAAGATGTGCTTCTATTTTTGTAAGTAAAATTTCTTTCTCTCGTTACCATTGGAGTCAGGTCATCTTTGTCATTTTGTCTGAACAGCATTTTCTCCTTAACCGGGAAACGTGGAGGATTGGAAATACCGTGAAAAAGCTTCTGTGTGACCAAAGCAAATGTTTGTTTGTTTTTTTAAACAGTTAACCCTATAAACCGACCTCTCTGCCGCCTGGAGTTCAGTTGTCATCCCAGGAGACCTCCAGCTACCACCTGGAGGTTGGCGCTCTTATTTAGTCCTTTGGTCGGAAGGAGACCGTTCACAGCGTATTTGAAAGGCCGGCCCTGCAGAGACGTGTTTCAGCAACTAAGAAGCCAGCCAGGTGTCCATCATTCTGTTGGGAACGAGACTCTCGCCATACCTCCTGACCGAAAAGACTGGGTGGCCGGGCAGCCCGGCATGAGAGAATGAT
This sequence comes from Gekko japonicus, assembly GCF_001447785.1. NCBI lineage: Eukaryota > Metazoa > Chordata > Lepidosauria > Squamata > Gekkonidae > Gekko > Gekko japonicus. The sequence goes on along the minus strand of NW_015163737.1, from coordinate 19,999 downwards.
CCACAGACAGCGCTGGATGGTTGCCCACTCACTCTACACTAGAGGGATACCAGTCCCAGGTGTGAGCCTTCTTGTATCTCTTTCATCAGAGGTGAATTGCACCACTGATACCTTGGCCCGCTGCCTGGATTCTCTTATCTGGCCCTTATCAACCCAGAGGAAGTGTTGGTTTTCTATGAATGAAGGGACTCATGTAAACAGCTGTCGGAGCTTATGGGCTCCACGGCCTCCAGGACAAATCCCAGGCTAACCTGGCAGCCGAGACACAGGGCCAGTCTTACACCAGCTTTGACCTGAGCGGTCTTCTGACATGCCGGTCAGACGGGCCTTTGAACGTTCCCCTGGCCTTGCTCTCTGGGTAACGTGTGATGAGAAGGAGCGGCCGCGTTCTTGGTACCACGCCAGGGAAACCCTGCGGCTGAGCATTAGGTCTTGGCAAAGGAGACGGGATCCTGGCACAGAGGAGATCTGTACACATGTCTGTTTCTTGCCATCGCACATAATTAAAGGCAACAATTTAATCAGGCCGCCTCCCCCTTTAATTGCAGGACTCCACTGTTAACTACTGTGGGCCTGCTGTTTTACAGGGGGCCGGGCAGGGTCAGGAGGAAGGAGCAGCCGGTTCATGGTGGTGGGGCAGGGATGGGGGGGAGAGGGAGGACAATTCCTTTCCATGTTGTGGAGGGCAGGGTAGCACTCGCTGGCCGTGTTTCTCGCAGTGCTTGTTGTTCCAGACAAAAAGGGGATCAAAGAGTCGGGCTAGGCTCTGGAAAGCACGGGCTCAAATGCCCACTTGTACTGTAGAAGCTCGCTGGGTGACCTTGGATCAGTCACAAGCTCTCAGCCTAACCGACCTCACAGGGTTGTTGTGAAGATAAAAATGGAGGCAAGGAGAATGATGTTAGGTGCTTTGGGTTCGCACTGGGGAGGAAGGTGGGGTATAAATAAAGGACCGCGGCGGGACAGTGTGGAATCTGGCACTATCACACACACACACCCCACCCTCCACAAACCCCCTCCCCCAGGCGGCCTGTGGAAATTAAAACCTCTCTGCCACCATCTTAGGAAGTGCATTGTTTTATTTGCTGAAATGTTATCGCTATTTTAGCGTTGGTTTTAACTCAAATTATTTATTGTGCTTGCTTTGTCACAAGCTACCCCGAGCCCTGCTTGCAGGGAAGGGCAGCCTAATAAATCTAATTAAGTTAAATTAATAAATTACTTAAATAAAACTGTGAATTCCCCGAAGCTGTGAGTCCGGGGATCCACATTTCCGTTTAGGGTCCAAACAGATGGGAGGAGGGGAGGGGCCGTGGCTCAGTGGCAGAGCCTCTGCTTGGTCCCAGGTTCAATCCCTAGAGGCATCTCCTGTTAAAAAGGACCAGGCAGGAGGTGACGGGAAAGGCCTTTCTCTGCCTGAAACCCTGGAGAGCAGCTGCCCGCCTGAGTGGACAAGACTAGAATTCAGACGAGGCAGCTTCCTGTGCGGTGGTTTAGTGGCAGAGCCTCTGCTTGGCATGCAGGAGGTCCCAGGTCCAATGAATGGCGTCTCCAGTTGAAAGGACCAGGCCGGAGGAGACGGGAAAGGCCTCAGCCTGAGACCCTGGAAAGCGGCTGCCAACCAGAGCAGACACAACTGACCCTGAGGGACCGGGGGGGGGGCAGTCTGGTTCAGTAGAAGGCAGCTTCATCTGTTCAGTGTGTTCAGATCTACACGATCAAGGAGCACAGGCCCTTTGTGGAGTAAATACTCACTGGCTGTGTTACACTCAGGGCTGCTGAGGAGGGGGGGACTAGTTCATCCTATTGGGGGGGGGCGTTCATCTATTGACCTTCCTCATTCATGAGACATAGCATGACCAAGAAGAGCTCCTCCCCCCCGGACACGATGGCATCAATTTCAGTTTGTGATGAAAGTGACATTGTGCACGGGCCTGACACCAGCATCCCTGCCCCCCCAGCTCCCCCCAGGGAACAGCCCACTGCAGCCGTTACCCCTAACCACAGATGTCCCCTTAAAAAGGTAAAGGTTCCCTTGCTTGAAAGCCAGTCATGTCCGACTCTAGGGTTGCAGTGCTCATCTCCGTTTCCAAGCCGAAGAGCCAGCGCTGTCCGAAGACGTTTCCGTGGTCATGTGGCCGGCATGACTAAACACCAAGGCACACGGAACGCTGTTACCTTCCCACCGAAGTGGTACCTATTTATCTACTTGCCATTTCTTGCTTTCGAACTGCTAGGTTGGCAGGAGCTGGGACTAGAGACGGGAGCTCACTCCGTCATGCGGCACACTCGGGGCTCCAACTGCTGAACTACCAATCTTCCACAGCTTGCAGTTCAGCGTCTTAACCCCTTGAGCCACCGCAGTTCGATGTCCCCTTACAGCAGCCCTTTTGCTCCCTCCCAGGAGGTCACCAAAAAGCAGAAGAGAGACAGGATTTGGGCAGCTGATCGTCTGCCGGTTTCCCGCTTCTCCAACTGGGGTCCGCCCTGCCTGGCTTCCATTCCCACTCGCGATGACGGGGAGGCGCAGAACTGACGAGGACTCCGGGTGGGAGAGAGGGCGGGCGTTGGCCTCACAGCTGCATACGGACGGGCACAGTCCCGTGTCGGAATGCCAGCCTCCAGGTGGGACAGGAGTACTCCGTCCGTGAATGTTAGCTGCATAATGTGTCTTTTGTGGGACCGGCATCCCTATTCAGAAGGAAACAGGCAACCAGCCTTAACACTTAATCCTGGGCGAGCTGTCCTGCTGGTAATTTGTGCCCGTCCGCAATTGGAGCCACCGCCGGCTCCCATACAGTCATCAGAAGGGGATACAGCAGTCCAGTCTCCATGTCATCAAAGCCTGGACAACCACAACCGGATCAAGGTCTCTCAGCAGCATACAGGAAGCTTGCCAAACACCTCCAAATGAAATCTGTTCTGTTTCTGTATGCAGCAGAGCATCCATCGGCACGTAAAAGTGGTGTTGAGGAGACCTCTCAGGCTTCCTCTAGCAGGCTGAAGAAACCAAGAGGTTTTCATGCTTGGGCACTTGAGTGGTGTTCCTCCACGCCCTCCTGAAGCTGGGCGAAGGTTCTCCAATGCTTATTTTGTTGTTGTTCAGTCGCACAGTCGAGTCCGACTCTCCGCGACCCCATGGACCAGCTCCCGCCAGGCCCTCCTGTCTTCCGCCATCCTCTGAAGTTGGCTCAGTTTCATGTTTGTTGCATCGATGACACTGTGTAGCCATCTCATCCTTTGCCGTCCCTGTCTTCTTTGACCTTCAATCTTTCCCAGCATCAGGGTCTTCTCCCGTGAGGGCTCCCTTCTCATTGGGTGGCCAAAGTCTTTGAGCTTCAGTTTCATTATCTGGCCTTCCAGGGAACAGTCAGGGTTGATTTCTTTTAGGATTGACTGATTTGCTCTCCTTGCAGTCCAAGGGACTCTCAAGAGTCTCCTCCAGCACCATAGTTCGAAAGAATCTATTCTTCGGCGCTCGGCCTTCCTTATAGTCTAACTCTCGCAGCCATACATGACTACTGGGAATACCATTGCTTTGACCATGCGGACTTTAGTTGGCAGGGTGATGTCTCTACTTTTTATCATGCTGTTTAGGTTCGCCATCGCTTTCCTCCCAAGGAGCAGGCATCTTTTAATTTCATGGCTGCTTCCTCTATCAGGCTGAAGAAACCAAGAGGTTTTCATGCTTGGGCACTTGAGTGGTGTTCCTCCACGCCCTCCTGAAGCTGGGCGAAGGTTCTCCAATGCTTATATTTTCCCTTTAAAATCCCACCATGTTCATCTTCAAAGCAAACGTAGAACTGACCTGTGCATTACAGTCAGGCAATCTCTGGTCAAACTCCACTCCCCCTTCCCCTCTGGTAATCAATGTGCAACCGCAGTTCCATGTTTCGAAGCATTGTTTCTGTGCAAAGTTTTCCTACAGTTGTGTGTGTGCATCAGCACAGCTTGTGCTTCCTCTTCTTTCCACCGGATTTTAAGCGGACCATCGACGACACGGGAGGCTGCATCTATAGTAATACAAACAAGACATAGCAGGCCGGAATCTCCATTGTGGTTCTTGGATTTAGATGTGAGACTTCTGTTTATGTGTTTATTTTACAGCATTTTTGAGTCAGGATATAGAACTGCTATTGTCATCGCTCCACATTTGACCCACCTACTTCAACATGCCACTCTTTCTAATCAATGCAACTCAACCTTCCCAGTTGGTGAATTATTATTATGATTAGCCCCATCCCGACTTGTGCTGGGTTGTGGGTGATTTACGACATGACATTAGGTCTTCGAAACAATATAAAGCATCAAACATCATAAGATGAATAACGTTTAAACCAGTTTAAAACAAATTCAAATCCAGGATGGCATCACTAGCAACTTTACAATTGAAAAACTGGAGTTCTGAAAGATTTTTGGTCGCTTCCTAAGTTCCTTTTGATTTACTTTATTTTTTTGGGGGGGGGGGAGTGGGTGCCGGCCATATTGGAAAACCATCGGCTGCCCCTCACCAAAATCCTGGTGCAACAGCTCTGCCTTACGGGCCCTGCAGAACTGCATAAGGTCCCGCAGGGCTCTGACTGTAGTAGGCAGAGTTCCACGAGGTTGGGGCCAGGACCTGGTCAGGGACAGCTGGACCTCTTTGGGGCCTGGGGCCACCGGTAAGTTGTTATCCGCAGAGCGTAACACTTTCCCAGGGACATAGTGGAGGAGACGGTCCTCTAGATATGCTGGTCCTGGGAATGGTGTTTTGTTGCCTTCAACTCCGTGGCAGTTCAAGATGTTTCACTCTTCCCCTTCCACTGCTACCGACTGTAGTGGGCAGAGTTCCACAAGGTTGGGGCCAGGGCCGAAAAGACCCTGGCCCTGAACAGGGACAGCTGGACCTCTTTGGGGCCTGGGGCCACCGGTAAGTTGTTATCCGCAGAGCGTAACACTCTTCCAGGGACATAGTGGAGGAGACGGTCCTCTAAATATGCTGGTCCCGGGAATGGTGTTTTGTTGCCTTCAACTCCGTGGCAGTTCAAGATGTTTCACTCTTCCCCTTCCACTGCTACCCCCCTACTGCGAGCTGGAGGAGAGAACTCTCCTTACCACTTTGCTGCCCCAAACCCATGCTGCCCTTCACTACCCAAAGGAGTCTCAGAGCGGCTTACAAACTCCTTTCCCTTCCCCTCCCCACAACAGACACCCTGTGATGTAGGCAGGGCTGAGAGAGCTCTTGACAGAAACTACTCTTTTTCAAGAACAGCTCTTGTCAGAACTACGGCTTGCCCAAGGTCATCCAGCCAGGTGCAAGCAGAGGAGGGGTGGGGAATCAAACCCGGTTCTCCCGGATCAGAGTCCGCGCACTTAACTACGACACCAAACTGGCTCTCAACACAGTGCTGCTGACAGCAGTTTCCTGCTCGTGTGTGGGAACTGGTATGAGTTTTCATGAAGTTTGGGAGGTATGCTTGTCTGTATACTGTGTATTAAAAGCCACAGATGATTTTTCTCCTTTTGTATATGGTATGTGTTGATATTCTTTTAATGATTTATGAGCTCCATATGAAAATGCTGATCCTTGACTCTGATGGAGATTGGAAACCTGACCTTACATGGGAGACCCGTTAGTTTGCTGGTAAGTCATATCATCCACGGAAAGATATTGATATACCTGCTGTTTAAACCGTCGCTTGCCAAAAGCACAGAAAACACAAGTCATCTTGGTGCCTGAACTTTTCTTTGAGTTGTTTTGCATGACGTTAAGCGACCGTTTTTGACTTGTATTCTGCTTTGCATTTTGTTGTGGCTTGTCTTTTGTCCTTTGACATGGTACACATATATGTTTAAGATTTATTTCATGAGACATGTTGTTCACTTATGTTCAAAGTTCCACTTTATAAGGTCTCTTGCTATGGCGGAAGACCTCCCCGTGGCAATCCCCACAGCTTGTGGCCACTGTATCAGTATCAGACTCGGGCATTTGACCTGATATAGCTTACGTTTTCTGTACACCCTGGTGTGTTCTATTTGTTCCTTGCATCCTTATTATTGCCCTCACCTGCCATCACATTCCTGGGGGAGGGGGGAGTGAGTGTCTGTAGTAATCTAGGGAGGCTTGCTTTTGGTAACTTTCCAACAGGGCATCAAGACATCTTTCACATGAGAAATGTCCTTGAAGTAAAGTCTGTGCTTGGCTAGATAATGAATGGCCCTGGTCACACAGGCAGGAAAATGCGGGGAGGAAGCGTGGCTGTTTGCCCCGGAGCAAAATAACGCGCGGCTGCGCAATCAGATGTCCCGTCGAGGTCCCGTGGTTAGGGGGGAGGTGCCGATCACAGGACAATCCTGCGGTGCGGCAAAGAAGCGGCCTCCCTAGCAAAAGGCTCCATGGGATTAACCCCTTCCAGGGCTGCAGAGGAATGCAAACTGTGCCCTCCGTCCGGTCCCCTCCAGGAGGAGCTTCAGCCAGGCCGCCCTCCCGCCACGCCCCCCTGCACCTCCCCCTTTGCCGTCCGGTGCAGAGAGTTCCTCTCAAGCAGGCCGAGCCAGGAGTGGGGGGGGGTACGGAAAAGGGGAGGGGGCTGTGTTGCCTATCTTCCGTCTCTGTAGCGTGGCTAATGCTCCTTGTGACCGCAGCCATTGTATATCTTTCATAGTCATTGTAGTAATGCTGGAATTTTGGGGTTGTACTTATATTCTGCTTTCCCACCTTTGCACCTCAGTCCTAACAAAGAGTTTGAATCCACAGCATCTCATATCTCTAAATAAAACATTCACTGAATAAAGTGCGTGTGGAGAGTGATTTGGCTGGGAACCAGACAATCAGCAGAAAACTACATTTTAAAACCACTATTTGTGTTACGGTGCTACATCACTTCTGGGAAAACCCATAAGGAATGTCACATCAATATTCCCTCTAAGATGAGTTAGTGCGAGCAAGCTCACAGTTTTTTAGCCTCTGGCTCACACTTTTTTTTGTCTTAGCTCAGGAAGGATGGCTCCAGAGCACACCAAGTTATGCAGCAGCCAAATCACTCACTCACAACTTTAATGCCAGTCACTCAGAATTCTTGCTGCAACTCCACAGCTTAGAGGGAGCATTGATGTCACTCCACCCTAGGAATTGCCAGGAACTCTATGATTTCCAAGAGAGGAATGACATCACTTCCAGGTTTTCCCTGGAAGTGATGTAACGTTGTCATGCTGACAGCACACCCTTATGCACCGCCTAGGTTGCCAGTTCTGGGTTGGGAACTATCTGGAGATTTTGTGGGTGGAGCCTGAGGAGGGGTGGAGTTTGAGGAGGGGAGGGACTTCAGCAGGGGTCATTTCATAGAAAAATAGCTAGGGGAACTCATTAGCATAACTCATTAGCATATACCACACCCCCTGACATCAGGGGCCCGGTGGTGGACCTGCAAGGCCGGCGGGAGTGCGAGGAAGCCCCGCCAAGGCCCTCCCTGGCCCCAGGCAGGCAGGGGTGGGGAGAGGCGGGGAGGAAGCAACTTACCCTCTCTCTTCTCCTGCCTCCTCATGGCTGAATGAGGGCCGGAAGCGGGGCGGCCGGAAGCAGGGGGTGGGGTTTCATCATGTGCCCCGCCCCCCGCACCTCACCCGGGGGAACTGCGATCCCCCGCGATCCCCCCCGAAATGACCTCTAGACTTCAGTGGGCTATGATGCTACAGAGTCCACCTTCCAATGTGGCCGTTTTCTCCAGGTGGACCGAGTTTTTCATCTGGAGATCAGCCGCAGTCCCAGGAGATCTCCAACTACTACCTGGAGGTTGGCAACCCTGCCCCCAGGCTCCTGCCACCTACAGGACTTCCAGAATTCTTGCCAGATGACTTCTTTTCGAATGAGTTCTGCCACCATTTTGATAAGGTCTGGTGGGCTACCAGAAATGGTGGCCAGTTACTCACAAGAAGATGGAATCTCACTAGCGTTTGGGGACTGGCACACACCACCATTCTTAAAGAGACCCAGGGAAGGGAGGAGGACGCGAGGATTATATTCTCTGGCTTCTGGGTGGTGACAACTGGATGGATGGACAGGCAAAGAAGAGGGCTGGTTGGAAATGAGAGGCAGTCTGTGGAACAGGAGGTTGGTGGCGGCCTCCAAAATCTGCCTGTCGGTCCCTGGCCCAGACAGAAGTAGAAGAAGAAAAAGAAGAAGAGGAGGAGGAGGAGGAGGAGGAGGAAACTGGATTTATACCCCGCGCTTCACTACCCAAAAGAGTCTCAGAGCGGTTTACAATCTCCCTCTCCCCACCAAAGACATCCTGTGAGGTCGGTGGGGCTGAGAGAGCTCTCAGAGGACTGCCCTTGAGAGAACAGCTCTGAGAGAACTTGTGCCTGACTTAAGGCCACACCAGCAGCTGCATGTGGAGGAGTGTGGAATCAAACCCGGTTCTCCCAGATTAGAGCCCACGCTCCTTAGCACTACACCAAACTGGCTCTCAGAGAGTGGAGGCTGTAGACGGAGAGTGCTGTTGGGCTGTGCAGTTTGCAGATCCTTTGACACTAGGGCTGGCCCTCTGGGGCGTGTGGTGAGGCTGTGGAGCCAGGCCGGAAGGAAGCTTGGTCTGGGCCCCACTTGGACACCTTCTCTTACCTCCTGGATCAAAAAGGCAGCTTTCTGAGCCTGCTTTTCTTCTACAAAAAAACCCCCAAAGAAAATTACATAAGGGCTTCTCTGCAAGGCTGGTGCACGATGCATAATGTATCTCCTTAAATTTCACTGTGAGGTTTCGTTGTCTTGCACGCAGGGCTATTTTTGGCCAGGAACGCACAGGAACGGAGTTCCGGCTGGGCCAAAACCTCTGTGTGCCTGGCTACAGAGGGAAGGCCTGGAGAGCGACCCCCCCCAATGACTCCAAGGCAGGCAGGCTCCCCCCCCTGGAAGGGTCGGGGAAGCATTTAAATGCCTCCCCATGCTTTCCCTGTCCTGTCCAAGGGCCGGCTTGTCCGGGTGCCCCACAGTTGCATTCCCTTCTCGTCCCCTCAAGGGGGGGCTTGCGTGGGCTCCCCGCAGCCACGGGGTACCCAGGAAGCCAAGGGTTGGTATGGGGGTGTGGCCTAATATGCTAACGAGCTTCTGCTGTTGGGTGTGGCCTATTATGCTAATGAGTTCCTGCTGGGCTTTTTCTACAAAAAGAGCCCTGCAAGTTGCACGGCTTTAAAAAAAAATCACAATTTCCCCTCTGGAATATGAAAGATTGTTTCTCTTGCTGTGGGACAGCCCCGCCTGAAGGGAGAGGATGGAAGAGTTCTTTTGTTTTCTTTCTGAGCTTCTTCGGTGGTTACAAACTTTCTTAACATCTGAACATTTTTGCAATGTTTCTCTTTCCTTCTTGATTCCATTTTAAAAAGGCAGAGCAAGGAGCCGGCGCTTGCAGAGATAAATCTGTGGAGAGCAAGGAGAGATGGGCTCCCACTTGAAGTCCATTTATACGGTCTGAATAAATACAAGCATCAGCCGCAGAAATTAGAAATCAAACTTTCTCTCAGATGGGACTGCCTTCAGACATATTATGTGCTGCAAATGACAAAAAGCAGATTTTTTGGACCACTTTCCAAATGCACTTGGAAACTGCTCCTCTCCCCCCCACCCCCAAACTCTCACAACTTCAGAGAGATTTATGGCTGAAAATAAAATCCGTCTCTCATTTTTAAGAGGTCACCGAGTGGCTGGAGGTAATATCTGTGCCCATGGAAAAAAAATATGTGGCTGTTTAGTTAACCGGTGTCACACAATTAGGCAATGCTCAAAAATCAATTAGTCACACATCAGGACTGGGACGGCATGTTGTTATAACTGATCCATAGATATTTTATTGCCCACTCACTCCGTATGCAGGGGATTCGAGCCATAATAACAATTAAAAAGTCCTATTGGCCTTTAAATCGCGCAATTAAAGGCAACCACAATTTAAAAAGAGGAGGGGTTGAAAGCAAGAGGAATGCCTGGTCACACCAGGAATGCGTGAGCTTTTAAAATATCCCAGATACGGGAGGTGGATTCCCCTGAGCTTCCACTCCTGTGGCCTGCTGGAAAGTCTTATTATTTTTTTAAAAAAGCATTTTGCTAAGATGCAGCTGCGAAAACCGCATCCCTGCTTTCAACATTTGTATTTGCTTTGGCTTTACTGACACTGGTGTCACACACACACACACACACACCCGGCAGTGTGCTGGTGGCTCCCTCCAGCTAGAGAGGGGGGTGGCACCCTTGAGCCAGGCTCTGAAGAGTGGCAGAGAAATCTGATAAATAATTAAGACACAAATAAATAAAGAGGCCCAGTTTGTACCAGGCTGCACAGAATGCAGGACTGCCGGTTCCTAGAGAGTTGGGTGAAGAAGAAGAAGAAGAAGAAGAAGAAGAAGAAGAAGAAGAAGAA
>NW_015163737.1:0-9373 GCF_001447785.1 Gekko japonicus | reverse complement strand
CACTACCCGAAGGTGTCTCAGAGCGGCTTACAAACTCCTTTCCCTTCCCCTCCCCACAACAGACACCCTGTGAGGTGGGTGGGGCTGAGAGAGCTCTTGACAGAAACTTCTCTTTTTCAAGGACAGCTGTACCAGAGCTTGTGACTGACCCAAGGTCACATCAGCAGGTGCAAGTGGAGTAGTGGGGAATCAAACCTGTGAAGGGGTTTGGGGAGTTTGGGGAAGGGAGAAACCTCAGCGGGCCGTAGAGTCTACCAGCTGCTGCCATTTTCCCCAGGAGGACTCGAGATGCCAAGTGCCAGCTTCTGGCAGGCAGTCTCCCAGGGCAGGCCCGTAGTGACAGTGGGGCATCTCGGGGCTAGGCCCCCTGACTTACTGGCCAGGCCCCGCGACTTCCCATCCAGCCCTGGGCCCCTGAGCGGTGGCAGGTGCGGGGAAGGAGCTAAGTATTCCTTTAATTCGATTAGCCAGTGCCCCCCTAAGACATTTAAATGCCACCCGAATTAAAAAACCCTGGCTAGGGGCCTGCTCCCAGGGCCGGCAGGCCGGCAGGGGACACAGCAGAGGGCAGAAATGACACTGGGCTATCTGCTGACATCACCTCTGGGCAAAAACGTGGCTGTAATGTCGGACGATGCCCTTGAAACTCTGTGGTGATACCATAAAGTTCCTCAAACGTGTCCTGAGCTCACGTCTGGGTATTTGCAGGGACGTCATGCCAGTAGGTAGTCTGAAGTTATTTCTGCCCCATATCCTGCCCCCAAAGCTCCCTGGGAACTGATCCCTGTTGTACGGAGACCAGTTGTAGTTGTGAGAGGCTGGAGGTCAACCACTCTAGCCAGAAGTCAGCGGCCCCATACATCCTTGTCGTACTCCTTTTCCTATGCTAAACCAATCAGTTGTTCCATATCCGGTTCTAACTGTCGCTTCTTGACCCTTATACAGGATTCTCAAGAGACATGTGAGGTGGTCTGGTATTCCCATCTCTTTAAGGACCTGCCATAGTCCGCGCACTTAACCATGACACCAAACTGGCTCTCACTATGTGAAGTGGTTTGGGGAGTTTGGGGAAGGGAGAAACCTCAGCAGGCCGTAGAGTCTACCAGCTCCTGCCATTTTCCCCAGGAGGACTCGAGATGCCAGGTGCCAGCTTCTGGCAGGCAGTTGCCCAGGGCAGGCCTGTAGCGACAGTGGGGCATCTCGGGGATAGGCCCCCTTACTGGGAAGGCCCCACGACTTCCCATCCAGCCCTGGGCTCCCGAGCGGTGGCAGGTGCGGGGAAGGAGCTGAGTCTTCCTTTAATTCGATTAGTCAGTGCCCCCTAAGACATTTAAATGCCACCTGAATTAAAAAATCCTGGCTACAGGCCTGCTCCTAGGGCAGGCTGGCCGGCAGGGGACACGACAGGGGGCAGAAATGATGCTGGGCTATCTGCTGACATCACGTCTGGCCAAAAACTTGGCTGTAATGTCGGACGATGCCCTCGAAACTCTGTGGTGATACCATAAAGTTCCTCAAACGTGTCCTGAGCTCACGTCTGGGTATTTGCAGGGACGTCATGCCAGTAGGTAGTCTGAAGTTATTTCTGCCCCATATCCTGCCCCCAAAGCTCCCTGGGAACTGATCCCTGTTGTACGGAGACCAGTTGTAGTTGTGAGAGGCTGGAGGTCAACCACTCTAGCCAGAAGTCAGCGGCCCCATCGGCCCATTTCCCCTTCGCTGGGCAGGCCGCAGAGCCACGTGTGCCCAAATGCTATTCTGGGCACTCCAGGGCCTAACTAGGGACTACTGAACACAAAACTCTCTAGAAATCAAGAGCAAAACTAGTGTGGCTCAAGATAAGCAGACAGTTTTAATTTTAACTTATCTCTCAGCTAGGCTTCCCAAGTTCCTGCTGGATGAGGTGGATCTTCCACCCCCAGGGGGCCCTTTCCACCAGTACTCAGCTGGGCAGTCGGAGGGGTGATCCTCAGCACCCTGAAGCACTGAAGTCAGTTCCGGTGCAACTGGAAAGGATGTCAGCACATTGCTGGTGACATTCTTTAAAGGTAAAAGTAAAGGTTCCCTTGCTCGAACAGGCCGCAGAGCCACGTGTGCCCAAATGCTATTCTGGGCACTCCAGGGCCTAACTAGGGACTACTGAACACAAAACTCTCTAGAAATCAAGAGCAAAACTAGTGCGGCTCAAGAGAAGCAGACGGTTTTTATTTTAACTTATCTCTCAGCTAGGCTTCCCAAGTTCCTGCTGGACGAGGTGGACCGTCTGCCACCAGGGAGTACTCAGCTAGGTAGCCGGAGGGGTGATCCACAGCACCCTGAAGCACTGAAGTCAGTTCTGGTGCAACTGGAAGGGATGTCAGCACATTGCTGGTGACATTCTTTATCACGTGGTCAAAGCTCTATGGTTTAAACAAATATGGCTGCCCTGCCATGCCTTGTTGGACCCCACATGGAGATGAAGATGGGGCTTGGGGGTCTCTCCTCCTTGGGGACTGTGGTCTGTCTAGGGCCTGGGAGACTCAGGTGCAAATCCCCACTCTGCCACAAAGCCAGCCACGGGGACCTTGGACAGGTCACTCCCAGTCTATCCTACCTCTCAGGGTTCTTTTTTTTGTGTGGTTATTTTTCATATGTGCCTGTTGGGTATTACAAGTTGAAAACACTCAGTATGTCTGGGGTTAAATGTTTGTTTATGTTATTCATAGGAAGTCACATGTTTTTCTTGTAACCAATATTCTTTAGCTGTAGGAAGCCCGGGAATTTTCTCCCTGATCTAGGAATTTGATTGGGACTAAAGTGTCAAGCTGTATTAGCATTTTATGTCTTCTCTTCCCGTCTTTGTTTTGGTGTTCTGAAGAAAAAGAAGAGCAGCCATAATCTCTCTCTTCTAGTTTTGTCTTTGTAGAGTAAGGATGTAGTAGATTTTGCTCTGTTGTTATTTTCATCCCAGTTACTAGGGCTATTTTTGGGCAGGAACGCACAGGAACGGAGTTCCGGCTGGCTCCCGAGTTGGCCACACCCAGCAGGAACTCATTAGCATAATAGGCCACACCCAACAGCAGAAACTCATTAGGATTGGCTACATTAGGGGTGTGTGGCCTAACATGCAAAGGAGTTCCTGCTCCAAAAAAAGGCCCTGGGTTTTGACAACAAACAAGGTAAACAGAATAACAAGCAAAAGGTGGGTGTGGCTGGATGACCACACTTCTGGTAACGTGGGGGTGTGGCCTAATGTGCTAATGAGCTGTGCTGTCAGGGTGTGGCCTAATATGCTAATGAGTTTTGCTGCTGGGTGTGGCCTATTATGCTAATGAGTTCCTGCTGGGCTTTTTCTACAAAAAGAGCCCTGCCAGTTACCCTTCCCATGCTAGAATTTAGTAAAAACTTTATATTTTAATCACACATGGACTCTGAGTCTGAATTATTTTACTCTGGCTCTGCTGGACCATCTTGTCTCTGCTAAATACCATTTTTTCAATATCTCACTACCACCCAACAGTGCCTGTGTGCACATACGAGTGTGTGCGCGAAGTTGTGGTAACCTCTGGTGACTGACCCCTACTGGGGGTCTGGAGGCTATTCAGAGAGGTGGCTGAATCAAGCCTGCCCCCACCTCCCGACTGCTGGTATTCCCAGGAGGTCTCCCATCCAAGGACTTAACAGAGTCGATCCTGTTTAGCTTCCGAGATCTGAGGCTTGCCGGGGCTCGCCAGGTCAGGGCCCTCTTAGGGTTCTTGTGAGGATAAAATAGGGAGAAGGGAACCTTGTATGCTGAACCCAGTGAAGAAAAGGCAGGATGAAAATGTGGCAAATAGGCTTGAGTTAGTGTGAGCTAGCTCACAGTTTTTTAGCCTCCGGCTCACAGATTTTTGTCTTAGCTCAGGAAGGATGGCCCCAGAGCAAACGAATTCATGTGGCAGCCAAATCACTTGCTGAGACTTGAATGCCAGTAGCTCACAAAGTAGAATTTTTGCTCACAAGACTCCACAGCTTAGGGGGAACATTGGTGGTGATATGAATACAATTAAGCGGCATATCAAAGGCATCATTCCACCAGTTGTAAGTCCCAAATGCTTCTCTCAAAATCCAGATATTTTCTCTGTGTGAAGTTTGGCACACAGACTTTACCTCATTATGGGTGTAATCTGGCCGCCTTTCAGAAAACCTCTTGTAAAATAGCATTTTAACAAGTTATGTTGAAGTTGGTAAAGAGTTTTTATTTTTAAATAAAAAGCAGCAATGCATCCAGCCTGTTTGTGTTTATGACAGGAAATCAGGATTTTGCTGGGGGGTAGGGCATACCTTCGGAAGAAAGATAGTGTTGTCAACCTTCCGGTGCCACCTGGGGACCTCCCACTATTACAGTTCATCTATAGACAACCAAGATCAATTCCGCTGGAGAAAATGGCTGCTTTGGGGGGTGGACTCTATAGCATGAGACTGTGCCAAGGTCCCTCCCATCCCCAAACCCATCTCTAAACAGCATTTGTATTGTCTTACATATTATATTATGAACTTGTTCAGCAATATTGTGTTTGTTCTTGCCATCTGAAATTGCTGGGTTCTACTCTTTCAGTTGTATTTATGACAGGACATCAGGATTTTGCTGGGGGTAGGCATACTTTTGGAAGAAAGATAGTGTTGCCAACCTCCCGGTGCCACCTGGAGACCTCCCACTATTACAGTTGATCTATAGACAACCAAGATCAGTTCCGCTGGAGAAAATGGCTGCTTTGGAGGGTGGACTCTATAGTATGAGACTCTGCCAAGGTCTCTCCCATCCCCAAACCCATCCCTACCCAAACCCCTCCCTCCCCAGGCTCCACCCAAAAATCTCCAGTTATTTCCCAATCCAGAGCTGTCAACCCTAGAAGGAAAAGGAGATTGGATTTATACCCTGCCCTTTACTACCCAAAGGTGTCTCAGAGTGGCTTACAAACTCCTTTTCCCTTCCCCTCCCCACAACAGACAGCCTGTGAGGTAGGTGGGGCTGAGAGAGCTCTTGACAGAAACTGCTCTTTTCAAGAACAGCTCTTATCAGAACTATGGCTTGCCCAAGGTCATCCAGCCAGGTGCAAGTGGAGGAGGAGTGGAGAATCAAACCCGGTTCTCCCAGGTTAGAGTCTGCACCCTTAACCACTTCACCAAAAGAAGAAGGAAGAAGGAAGAAAGGAGGGGAAGGAGGAGAAGAAGAAGAGATTGGATTTATACTCTGCCCTTCACTTGGAATCTCAGAGCAGTTTACAAACTCCTTTCCCTTCCCCTCCACACAGCAGACTCCCTGTGAGGTAGGCGGGGCTGAGAGAGCTCTGACAGAAACTGCTCTTTTTCAAGAACACCTCAGACAGAACTAGGGCTTGCCCAAGGTCATCCAGCCAGGTGCAAGTGGAGGAGTGGGGAATCAAACTCAGTTCTCCCAGATTAGAGTCCGCACACTTAACCACAACACCAAACTGGCTCTCCCAGAAGAAAGGAGGGGGGGTGAGGCAATGGGCGTGTGGCACATCCAGCGGAGGCACCGGGGAGAGACATGGAGTAGTAGTAGTAGTAGTAGTAGGAGGATATCTGCAAGGATGTTCAGCCCCATGCAAGGGGGGGAGCCCCTTGGCCCAGTCCTCAGCAAACCTTTGCCCCTGTTGGGAATAAAAATCCCTGATAGCATCCTGACAGGAGCCCCGACTGCAGCTCTGGCAGGCTGACCCAACCAAAACCACCCAGCTGACTAGCAATGTTCCCTCTAAGCTGAGTTAGTGTGAGCTAGCGCACAGTTTTTTAGCCTCCGGCTCACACATTTTTGTCTCAGCTCAGGAAGGGATGGGGCTCCACAGCAAACTGATTTATGCAGCCGCCAAATCGCTCGCTCACAACCTGAATGCCAGTAGCTCACAAAGTAGATTTTTTTTTTTGCTCACAAGACTCCACAGCTTAGACTTAGAGGGAGCATTGCTGAATAGGGATGGGTATGAACTGGGAAAATGTGGTTTGTGTCGGTTCGTGGTTTATGGGAGTTTTGTTTGTGAACCGAATCATTTGTGGCCCCACAAATCTCATTGAAAGGGATTGCAGTCCCTTTAAACCGAGTTTGCAGAGAGCCTGAAAAAACAGCTGCGCAGCAGGGAACAGTCTGCTCCCTGCCACTCAGCTGTTTTTGGGCTGTTTTGTGCAATCCCTTTAAGCTTTAAGACAGCCCAAAACATCTGAACAGCAGGAAGCAGGCTGCCCCTACCACTCAGCTGTTTTTGCAGTTTTCGCTGGGAACCGAAAGCATGGGTTTAAAGGGACTTGGAGTCCCTTTAAACCCTTGCTTTCTGCTCTGTCCTCGAACCACTACAAACTGCCACAAACTGCTTTAAAACTTCATGGAAGTTTATGATGGTAGACCTGCCATGAACTTTGGTGTGCAAACCACAAACAGGGCAGAATTCGTGACAAATTTTGCTTCATGGTTCGGCTCATGCCCATTCCTACTGCTGACTAATCTCCAATCACCAGCAGCCATGCACATGACATTATCACCTGCTGCTATGGACTCAGAACTCTAGTGAACAAGGAGTTTGGTGCAGCTTCAATGGATCGTTCAATGGGCTTCAGAGCCAGAGAAAAAGGGTGCTCGGAGCCAACACCCCCTTCCCATAGAGATCACTGGAATCCTAGAGCGTTAGTGAAGGGTGACATCAGTGCTGGAGTTTCGCCTGGCAATGAAATCATGGTATCAGTGACACTGTTCCCCCCCTCCTTTCCCTTTCGGGCGTGTTGGTGGGATATTGCTTGTTACTTCCTGGCACCTGGCATCCCCAAAGAGCCAATCTCCTTCATGTACGCCAGCTGTGGTTGTGGTTTTGGGCTGAATTTCTTTCCACATCTGAAGTAAGGAGAGGCTTACTTACATAGACACACAGAATCCAGCTCACCCCCCTAGAACTGCTATTGTTCCACAGGAAAAACTGAGACTAATCCTACTGCTTGCCTTCTGTTTCCCCTCCTGTCTCTGTGTGTTTTTTTTAGTTTGCGCACTTTTATTTCAGCATATAGCTGCAATCAGGGAAAAAGGTTTTTAAAAATTCCTTGTTTGTGCAAATGCTCACAACACACTCTGGAGCTGGCAGCTTTCCCTCGAAGATCTCAGATGGGCTTTGCCGGTTGCGTTTTGTTTTGATCTCTTATTTGTACAGCCTTTCTTCCCTTATCCCTCTCCAAAAAACCTTTCTGTCTCATACTGTAAATCACAGAGTCTGGCCACAGCGTGCGACCCCGCCATGGGTGTTCCCTGCGCAGCACAAGACCAGTTCTGCGTGAGGAAAAAATGGGAGGGGGTGTGTGCAGCGGTGCCCTTGGCCTTGCGTCTCTCCGCAGGCTCTCTCCTCTGACACTGGGACTCTCCCCCAACATCTGTAAGGTGTTGTTTTTCTGCCTCTTGGAGGGAGGAAGTTTGCCCAGCCGTGGTACACCCCACTTGTGGAAAGGTGTTTCAAAAATCGATATAGGAAAATTAAACTGTGGAGACAGGACAGAAGTCACATATGGCAAAAGATGCCCAGGGAAGACTCCTCACCTCCACAGCCACAAAGCAGTTCTCTCTAGAGGCTCTGTGGGATCTCTTAGTGTTGGGGTATTCTTAATTTTAAAGTAAATCAGCAGAGTAATCAGCAGTGTATTAAAGAAGCAGAGTCCATGGTGTGTTTAAATATAAAAGTTTACTACAACCTAGCATGGGGAAAAGGTACACAGGATGTAAAATAACAAAGAGCTAATATTCCTACATCCTTACAGCTAGACAGAACATGGCAGAAGAGACCAAAGACTAACATCTTCTTCTTGCTCAGGACAAAGAACCATAAAATGCTAATACTTGGCACTTTGGTCTCCAATCAGAAAAACAAACTAGATCTGAAGTTACCGGGCTTTCTAGCTCTCTAAACAGATTGGTTACAAACAAACATGTGACTTAACAAACATCATTAACCCAGTAAATACTGAAGAAGTGTTTTAACTTGTAACACCCAACACTTAGACCAGGGGGCCAGCCCTTTGATCTGTCTGCCGGAGCCCTCAAGTTCTCCAGCAACCGCTTCAGATGTTAAAACAGGGCTTTAGAAATCAAAATGATAACTCTTGTAAGCACAGACGTGTTCGTTTTCCTGGAAAACACACAGTCAAAGCAAACATGATTGGCAAAGATTGCATGTGCTGCCCCAAGTCAGCATTAACTGTAATTTAGTAAAACTGCTCTGTATCTTTAAGACTTGTAGCACCTGGGAATCGGAGTCCACAGTTAGGGGTCCCAGAAGCTTCCCTCTGACTGGCTCATTAAGAGTAATTTCCTGAGCTCAGAGGCGCAAAGATAGGAGTTCTATTGTTCTTTTCCGTTTCTTTGTCCATCAACCCTTACTGCAAGGAGAGGGGAAGCCCATCTCTTTTCTCACCGCGGCTATAGAACTGACCTAGATCGCAAGATGTAACCTTCCACCCAGCTATCAGCTTGATTGTGAGTCAATGATCTTCTGAATGCGTGTGGAGTTAACTAAAGATGATTTAAGCTCTCCTCAGTAGTCGTGCGTTGACTCACACCTAGAGAGCGTTGGCTTAGCACAGCTCACGCTGGACAGGAACATTGCATCTATAGAGTAGGTTTTATTTATTTATTTAAACTTGTACCCTGCTGTCCCCACAAGCAGGCTAAGGGTAGGTTCCAACAGGGTTGCCAAGTCTTACCTTTGATGGAGCAGGGGGACTTCTGGCCCTCCCCGGGAGGTCTTTGGCGCGCACGCGAAGGGCACGCCCTGTGATGACATCACCCGGAAATGATGTCACCACGTCGGGCATGTTGGGGGCAGGGCAAGTATCATTCGAGGGAAAACCACAGAGTTTCCCCTCGAATGACAGAGCGTCCCCCCCACAACGTGCCCGATGTGACAGAAGAGACCCCCTCACTTCTGCAGGAGTACACTGTCACGATTGCTCTGGCGGGCCAGGCAGGGCATGGAAAACCCAAAAACACAGGCTGAGGTCAGGGCACCAGATAAGGCAGAGAAACAAGAGCAGAGTCCAAAATATCAGGTCAATACGCAGTCTAAGGTTACCGGAGATTCGCAGTCAGAGTTTCAAAAGCCGAAAGCCGTTGTCAAAGTCAGGTTACACAGTCCAAAGTCAGGGAGCCAGAGAAACAACGTCACGTAGTCTGAAGTCAGGAGCAAAGGGAGTCAAGAGGAAAACTAGGAAACAGGAATGCAGGATCCGAGGTGCAACGATTCATCTATGTGATTAGTTGCCAGCACAAATTGGGGATCAGAGAGAGAGCCGCCTTAAAAGCCTGTTCCACTTGTTAACCAATTACTAGCTGCTCACAGAGTGTTGGGTGTTACAAGTTAAAACA
>NW_015163736.1:95293-97108 GCF_001447785.1 Gekko japonicus | reverse complement strand
GAGCGCCTCTTTTCTGTGCTTACCCTCTGGCTCGTCCATCAGTGCCTGCGCCCCTCTCTTCCCGTCCTCCTTTGCTTAGCCTCAGCTGGCTCTGAGAAAGGCACATGCAGCCGGGCTATTTAGCGGTCCAGGAAGGTGGGCGGGGTTAGCTTCGCTGCCTAATGGAAAAAAGGAACCTCTAAGCAGGTCGTGCGGCGCGCGCGCTCTGAAGGCGAAAAGCGAGCGCCCGGCGGGCTTCTCTCTATTGCGACCGCCCCTCCCCCCGGGGAAGGCTTCGTTTCCAGGATGAGGATTCATGCTTTCATTGCGGTCAGCCTCAACCAAAGATATATATTGTGCCGGCCTCGCTATCCCCCTGAACTTCCCAAGGGAGTTATAACCTGAGGCAGATGCATATCTGATTGTACCAGGCCAGCCTTTTTCAGAGAGAGAAACAGTGCCTTTACGACACACAAAACAAAACAATGACTTCTCCGCCTTTGAAGTTGCCTAACACTCAAGAGACTGTTCAGGAGAGGAAGGGCTGTTCACAGTAGGGCCTTGACCTCTTTTGTGGCCTGCTACCACCCCCTTCTTATAAACACAGAACTAAAGCTGCCCTCAGAGGCATTGGCGCTATCGTGACATCCTAGCTTTGGTCAAACAAAGGTTGCTTATATAGCATCCGATACAAAGAAAATGGTTGAGCAAGAGTTGTTGGTTGGTTTCTTCTTTAATCCAGGGGTCATTTTGTAGAAAAAGAGCTGCAGGAGCTCATTAGCATAACTTATTAGCATATGCCACACCTCCTGACATCACCGGAAGTGTGCACCAGCCCCTCTGACAGGCAGAAGCACCTGGGATCCATTCTTTCCCCCCTCTCCCTTCCCTTCGCCTCCAAGTCCAGCGAAGGAAAAGGGGAGGGGGAGGATCTCAGGTGCTTCTGCCTGACAGAGGTGCTGGCATGCCCACAGCCAGCCTGGGTGAATTACAGAATCATAGACTCATAGAGTGGGAAGGGACCTCCAGGGTCATCTAATCCAACCCCCTGCACAATGCAGGAAATTCACCAATACCCCCCCACACCCCAGTGACCCCTTTTCCACACCCAGAATATGATTTTAAAAAACCCTCCAGGATCACTGGGGGCCAAACTGGCCTGGAGAAAAATTGCTTCCTGGCCCCAAAGTGGCGATCAGCATTTCCCTGGGCGTGTAAGAAAAGGCCACAAGAACTAAGCACTGATGCAACCCTTCCTGCTCTACCTCTCGTGATTTGCCTAAGTTCACACCGTCAGCATTATGATCCTTTTAAAGTTGAAAGCATGATATAAATGCAAAGGACTATTTGTAAGATTATCTGTAAGACACAAGACCAGGACGCATCTCACTTCTGGCAATCACTTGGAGAGACCCTATCACTCAGCTTCCATGCCCCACAACACACCCCACACTGGAATAAGAACATAATATCACGCCATACCACATTGCAATAAAGCCCCTACAACTGTATACAGAAATACTGAGCTTCCCTACCATTTGCCACAACTAGCCCACCACACAACCAGGATCAAGACTCCTAAGTGAACCAACAGACAGGCATACACTCGTTTGAGAAACTGAGTATTACATTACAACACCTCTGGAACATTACAGATCAGTAGAGGCAGCACTGCACAGTGGTCAGAGTTGCAGATTGATGTGGGGAGACCCAGGTTTGTATTCTCACTCTGCTGGCTGAGTGACCCCGGGCCAAATCTCCCCTTCGCTACCTAACCTACCCCACAGGGTTGTTGTGAGGATGAAATGGAGACTCATGGACAGGGTCCCCAGCTTC
>NW_015163736.1:92142-93879 GCF_001447785.1 Gekko japonicus | reverse complement strand
CCGCACAAGCTGTGTGCAAAGAAACTCCTGCTGCCCCAAGCTTCAGGGCCGCCTCCTTAAAGGAGTGCGGAGGCCATACTCGCAAATGAGAAAAAGCAAGCTCAGGGTTCGTGGGTCACATTTTGGGCTGTGGAAGAGGAACCGGCTCTATTCCTGGAGTTCTCTCGAGTTCCTGCACTTTTGGTTTTGCTTTTTGCCAATCCGGCTCCCAAGACTGCTCCAGGTGCTCCAGCCTGAGGGCTGCTGGGGGCGGGGCTCAAGTGCTCATTACTTGTGGAGCTGAGGCTCAGTGTCTCCAGCTGCTCCTAAACATAGGGTATATTCTGGGGGCTGGAGGGGAGGGGGTTTGAGGGAGAGGCTCCAAAATTGCAGGGTAGCTGCTAGAGCCTCTCCCCAAGATACCATCTATGTTTCAGGAACATTGAACCAGGGGGTCCAATTTTACGGGCCCCCAAACAGGTTGCCCCATCCCCTCCATTGGTTTTTTTCGCGTTGGAAGCAAATGAAAATTAACTGCTTCATTGACATAATGCCCAAGGGCCATTTACTTGACAAGGCTAAATTAGAACAAAAATGCAACCTTGCTTTGCCTATACTTTGGTTTGAGTATTTGCAACTAAATAATTTACTGAATACTACCCACCAATTCAAATGTCCTATTCAACTTGGTCTGACTTTGAAAAATTAATGTACCATGATGACACCCCCAATAAGGGGCTGATTTCAAAGGTATACAATATTTTATTAGAACCTGAGCTCCCAAAACACCACTTCTATCAAGATGCTTGGCATAGAGATCTAGAAATAGAACTATCACAAGATCAATGGCGTGAAATTTGGAATGCACAAGTTTTTACCTCCAAAACGATCCCAATACAACTACAAACATACAAAGTGGTTTCAAGGTGGTACCTAACCAGTGTTCCCTCTAAGCTGAGTTAGTGTGAGCTAGCTCACAGTTTTTTAGCCTCCGGCTCACACATTTTTGTCTTAGCCCAGGAAGGAGGGCTCCAGAGCAAACTAAGGTATGCAGGAGCCAAATGGCTCGCTCACAACTTTAATGCCAGTAGCTCACAAAACAGAATTTTTGCTCACGAGACTCCACGGCTTAGAGGGAGCATTGTACCTAACCCCATCCAGACTAACTCAATATACATCAGCGGTATTTCCTGACTGTTGGAAGTAATGCGGTCAAAAAGGAACGTTCATCCACAATTAGTGGACGTGCAAGGTAATCAAATTGTATTGGGAACAAATAATATCAGAAATCACACGTATAACAAAAGTTACACTCGCACTAAGCCCAGAACTAATTATTTAAAATCTTTGGGAAACCCTAAAAACCTCTAAGCTCAAGAAAGATCTTATGACAATGCTCACAGTAGCAAAAAAATACCATAGCCTTAAAATGGAAAGACAAAAGTGCTCCCACGATTCATCTCTGGTACACAAAACTGTGGGATTATTACATTATGGAAAATATATCAGGTGATATTCAACATACAAAGACACAAGTTAAAGACTCATATGTAACCAATAAATGGGCTCCCTTTTTGAATTGGAGATTCAGCACGACTCACTTGATTCTGCTCTGTGGGCTGATTTTTGTTTTGTTATGACAAGTGAATAACTTTTAAGATCTGCAGTAATTCATGTTATGTCTATGCTTGTATTCCATGTTATGTCTATGCTTTATCAGACTGCACAATGATCTTTTTAATATATATATATATATAT
>NW_015163736.1:66363-91508 GCF_001447785.1 Gekko japonicus | reverse complement strand
TCCTCCTCCTCCTCTTCTTCTTCTTCTTCTTCTTCTTCTTCTTCTTCTTCTTCTTCTTCTTCTTCTTCTTCTTCTTCTTCTTCTTCTTCTTCTTCTTCTTCTTCTTCTTCTTCTCCGTCTCCTTCTCCTTCTCCTTCTCCTTCTCTTCTTCTTCTCCTCCTCCTCCTTCTTCTCCTCCTCCTCCTCCTTCTTCATCCCTTTCCTCCCAAGGAGCAGGCATCTTTTAATTTCATGGCTGCAGTCACCATCTGCTGTGATCTTGGATCCCAGGAACATGAAGTCTGTCACTGCTTCCATGACTTCCCCTTCTATTTGCCAAGGAGTGATGGGGCCAAATGCCATGATCTTAGTTTTTTTGATGTTGAGTTTCAAGCCAACTTTTGCGCTCTCCTCTTTCACTCTGAGCAAGAGGCTCTTGAGGTCCTTTTCACTTTCTGCCATTAGAGTGGTATTGTCTGCATATCTGAGGTTGTAGATGTTTTTCCCAGCAATCTTAATTCCGCCTTGTGATTCATCCAGGTCGGCATTTTGCATGAATTACTCTGCATATAAATTAAATAAGCAGGGTGCAGACAGAAAGGGTTAGAAAATGAAGTGACATTTGAAATAGATGCCTTAGGTCAGTTGAGAAAACATGCCTGGCTGAGGTTCCCTGTAACCCATGACTCAAGCAAATCTCTCTGCAGCCAGGAACAAATGTAAACTTACTGTTCGAAACAATAATATCCATTTGTTCATTTTCATTCCACATCCCTTCGTTTTACTGGCTTTAATCACCCTATTTCATCCTAGAAATAAGATTAGGGTTGCAGTCCTTCCCAACATTGTGTGATCTTCAGTACCATCATAAGCTGCATCCTTCTAATCGGCCTTGGAACAGTGTAATTTTGCTTAAAATGGTACTGTTATGCTTTTTTTTCTTACTTTGTGCCACAGTTTCTGCTCTATAAACAGGGTACTTTTGCAGTGTTTCAAAAGATCAAACATCACTGCCCATAGGTTGCATTCACAAGTCCTTCTTCTCATGTCTGAGAGTCTCATGAACACACTGCACTCCATCAAACCCAGGACTCTTCTCACACACACACACAAAAGATTACATATCCTATCCTATTAAATTATAGCTTCAGAAAATAACAAGTTCTGATCACTACAGAATGGATGAAAGGAAGTACTACTTCACAAATGACAGAGTAGGCTAGAGATACGTTGAGCCAGTCGTAGTTGCTTTTGTTTTCCCCCCTTCATGTTCTCTCCATGTTTATGGTTGGCATTAATTTGGGAAGGTGTAATAATAAAGAGAAAGCACTAATTGTACATTACTTGTGCTGTTTCTTCCCCACAGCCAGCTAGGGGTTTAGACTTGTCAGCTGGGGGGACAAGCCCAGTCCATGTTTATACTTAGTAATCTATATTAAATAATTTCGATTTGGAATCCTTTAGTAGAAGAGAAGAGGAGAGGATAACAGATTGGATTTATACCCCGCCCTTCACTACCTGAAGGAGTCTCAGGGTGGTTTACAATCTCCTTTCCCTTCCCCTCCCCACAACAGACACCCTGTGAGGTAGGTGAGGCTGAGAGAGCTCTTTCGAGAACTGCCCTTGAGAGAACAGCTCTGAAAGAACTTGTAACTGACCCAAGGTCACACCAGCAGCTGTATGTGAAGGAGTGGGGAATCAAACCAGCTTTCCCCAGATTAGAGTCCGTGCTCCTAACCACTACACCAAACTGGCTCTCCAAAAACCAGTTTCCAAAAAACTATATGCTATCAAAAATTAATCATGTTTTTTAAAAATATAATGTTTTCACTTATTATAGTCTGAATCTCAGTCAAGGAAAGGAATCTGTAAGAGAAGAGGAAAGATATCATGAACTCCTTCACTGAGACAATTTGAGTAAATATTTCATTTGTATATGAAAGGAAATACTTCTTCTCCCTTTCTCTTTTCCTCACAGGTACCCTGTGTGGTAAGTTAGGCTAAAAATGTGTGACTGGCCTAAGGCCACATAGTCTGCTTCAAGGCTAAGTGGGGAATGGGGATTGGAACTCTGGTCTCCCCAAATCTTGGACCAACCCTCTAACAACAACAACACTCACATTCTGGACAGTCAGTGTGAATCTCCAAATGCATCTTACAATCTAAAGTAAATACTAGCTTCTCAGATACCCTGGCCTGAAAATATGGGAGCATGTGTTCAGTTGTAGTAGAGTCCTGGACACCAGAAACATCTCACTTTCCATATTCCCATCTCCTCCATTTCTTTTTCTCTAAAGCTTAGGGATGTCAGCCTCCAGGTGGCTCCTGGGGATCTCCTGGAATTAAAGCTTATCTCCAGACTACAGAGATCAGTTCCCCTGAAGAAAATGGATGCTCTGGAGGATGGACTATATGGCATTGTACCCCACTGAGGTCCATGTCCTCCCCAGGCTCCATCTTCAAATTTCCAGGAATTTCCCAACCTGGATCTGACAATCCTATCCGCCCCCATGCCCTGCCAGTCTGGGGGAACCTGGCAACCCTACATAAAGCTGCAAGTCCCAGAATACCAAAACTGCCTTAACTTCCAGTATGTTGTCTGTTTCAATGATCCACAGGTTGAGAGTAGGGGCTTTTTAGGCAGAACGTCCAAAGATCCCAAGGGGGAAAAAAAGGTAAGGTAGTGGAGGGGGTGCTCCTGTGTGGCAAGTAAATATCTCAAAGTCCCAGAGAAAGAAAAGAAAAGCAGAGTTGGCAGCAAGTGGAGAGGAGGATGAAACTGAACAATTTTGGCTGGCAGAGCAATAGTTATAGGAACCAGCACAAAATAATTTCAAAGACATAAGGTTCAGGAATTCAGGGTGAGTCCAGGATGGGAATCTATGGATTTCCAAGCTTTGAATGAGTTAAGTTAACTGAGTTAAGGAAGAAGGGTGACAAAAGGAGATTGGCTGCTGGATAGTAATTAGTTTTTGCACTCAGTGAGATTTGCATCTGCTGATGAATTACATGCAGATGTCCCTTCAGTGAATCAGTCTTCTTTCCAAGGTTTTGGCCACTCATTAGCATAGCCCACGGGTGTCAAACATAAGGCCCAGGGTCCAGAAGCAGCTCGTCCAAGGGCTTTTATGTGGCCTGCAAGCAACTAATGCAAGAGAGGGGGGGGGGGGGGGGGGGGGGGGGGGGGGCAGGCAGAGCCCTTCCTGGCATCTGTAGCAGTCAAGCAGAACCCCTTCACTTCAGGGACTGATAAGTTAGGAGCCACTGCAGCCGCATTCATGCCTCTCCACTCGACCTGCAGCTCCATGGATGCTGTCCTAGATAACTGCAGGGATCAGTGTTTGCACATGGGAGGTGCAGACAATTCTCTATTAGGGCATGGGAGCATCTGCCCAGCGCTGCACTGCTGGCTCTCCAGTCTGCCTGTGTGGGTTTTCCTCTGCACCCCCCTCCCTGCAGTGAGGACAAACCAACCTGGAGCTTACCAGTTGCTGTCCTTTGTGAAGTTTATATCTCTGGTACCCAACATTACATTTTATGACTCTAACTAGCCCTTCCTGGCAACTAAACCCCCCCCCCATATGTAAGGCTTGAGGAAATTTGTTTCAATGTACCTGAAGAAGTGTGCGTGCACACAAAAGCTTATATGCAGAATTAAACATTGTTGATCTTAAAGGTGCCACTGGACTCAAACTTTGTTCTGTTGCTTTAGACCAGCCTGGCTACCCACCTGAATCTTTCTCCAAAGCAAGGCATTACTAGCGCCTAACATGACTGCCAAGGCGAATTTATCCAGAACGAAATCAGGGTAGTCAGCACACATCTAATTAGGAAGGTGGACCTTGGTAACACTCCCCCACACCCATAGCTAACGATGAAATGAAGATAGGACCAGTGTTCCCTCTAAGCTGAGTTAGTGTGAGCTAGCTCACAGTTTTTTAGCCTCCGGCTCACTCATTTTTGTCTTAGCTCAGGAAGGATGGCTCCAGAACAA
The DNA here is from genome assembly GCF_001447785.1 of Gekko japonicus. NCBI lineage: Eukaryota > Metazoa > Chordata > Lepidosauria > Squamata > Gekkonidae > Gekko > Gekko japonicus. The sequence continues at coordinate 87,535 of NW_015163736.1, read as the reverse complement.
ACTAATTTGTGCAATAGCAAAGTTGCTTGCTCACAACTTTAATGCCAGTAGCTCACAAAGCAGAATTTTTGCTCACAAGACTCCACAGCTTAAAGGGAACATTGGATAGGACCATTTCTTTGTCTAAGGCAGGGCCCACCAGGACACAGTTCTTAGTATCCAACTGGTGAAGGGAACCCATAACTCTCTGGATTAAGCTTGCCAGGTTCCCGGTCTGGGCAGGGGATCCCCCCTCACTTTTGTGGGCTCCAGCCCACTGCCGGCCAGTTGGCCAGCAGAGGAAACACCCCCCCAAACACACATCCGCACACAATAGGGTTGCCAGGTCTCCACAACACACAGGTGGGGGGTGGGAAGGAGCCTTCTGGGAATGGGGCAGGGCTCCGCCCCTAAAAAGTGACATTGCATGGAGATGTCCCCGACGTGATGATGTCACATGGAAGTGACATCACATTGGGGATCTCGCACAGGAACACTCTGGTTTGAGGGCAAAACTCTATCATTTGTAGCCGTTTTTACCATAGAATTTTGTCCGAAAAGTTCAACGTTGCACCAGGCAACCCTACTCTTAATCCATTACTAAGAGTTTGTGTTGCAGGCTACAGGAAATGCCTTCAGTCCAACCATTGAGGCCTTCTCATTGCTAGATGGATTGATCTTTCCCTCCCACTTCCATTCTCCCCCCCCCTCTCGTTTCTTCACAGACAGTATTATCCACTAAAGGTCCCCTCCTCCCCTTATCTTTACAACAAACAAGCAAACAAACAAAATCAGCCCTGTGCCTGTAGGAACTTGTTAGGTTGCTACAAAAATAAACAAATTACTGACCTTGATAACCTGACAGCCTGAGCAGCTTCATGGTCTGGATTGCCAGGTCCTACTTGGCTGCCGGCAGGGGGCTCCAGGGTCTGTCCCAGGATCTTCTGCTTTACACACATGCCGCAATAACATTGCCTGGAAGTGACGTCATCACATCGCCGATGTTGGGGGGGGGGCGACACTCTAGTTTTTGGGCAACACGCTATGGTTTGAGCCCCATCGAGTTTTGCCCAAAAACTAGAACGTCACCCCCAATGCTGAAGATGTGATGACGTCACTTCTGGGTGAGGTCACTACATCGTGCTTGAGGGCATTTGTGGTTGGGGCTTCCCCCCGCTGGCCAGCAGCAAAAAGGAGCCTGCAAAAGCAGGGGAACCCCCACCCAGACTGGGGGCCTGGCAACCTTATTTATGATGCTACCTGGTGGGGAAGGAAGGAGGAGGGTTAGGCTTGCCAGCCTCCAGGTAGGGCCTGGAGATCTCTCGCTTTTACAACTGATCTCCAGCTGACAGAGATCAGCTCCCCTGGAGAAAATGGCTGCTTTGAATGGTGGACTCTATGGCACTGTACCATGCTGAGGCCCCTCCTCTCCCCAAACCCTGCCCACTACTGGATCCACCCCCAAAGTCTCCAGGTATTTTCCAACCCAGACCTGGCAACCCTAGGGAGGGTGGATTACTCATGCCAGAAAATCTCAGAAGGCCTGACAGCAGAGGGTGGAAATCACCCTCACTAGGAAATCCCGGGGGGGGGGGTCTTAAGCCCTGCTTCCCCCCTCTAGTTTACACCTCTGTAGTCAGCTGCTTACTTGCTGGCAGATTTTTCAATCTGCGCTTTCGTTATGTGTAAGCCATTAAAGAAGAGCCTTTATGTGTAAGCCATTAAAGAAGAGCCTTTATGTGTAAGCCATTAAAGAAGAGCCTTTATGTGTGAGCCATTAAAGAGCTAGTTTTTGTTTTGTTTTTCATGTTAACTTCATTGCTTTTTAATTGTGTTTCACAACACCTAGGACACCATTTCTGAAGCTACTGCTACTATTTTGAGGACATAGCACTTTCTGTTCCGTCAGAACTCTATTTTTCTACCCAAGAAAATGCAAGGCTTGCTCCAGCTGATGTACTTATTGTTGCTGTAAATGCACTGGGGAATGTTGCAATGTAGTTCTCCTTTCCACACTCAATCAGATTCATTGCCCACATGTACCATGTCATTTTCTGAACTTCCTTCATATATACATTTTTAAATTCCGTCCTCTCCAGCATTACACCACGCATGCAGAAGTGAATACCCAGCTTGTGTTGTTAAGCCTGTCACTTTAGTTATCTCTGTTCTCCAGCAGGACTACTCAGCATGGCATAGTGATCAGCATGTCAGACTAGGATCCCCACTCTACTGTGGAAACTCAGTGGGTGACCTTGAGCCAATCACTCACTCCAGTGCGACCTACCTCACAGGTTTGTTGTGCTGATAAGTGAGAACAGGTGAATTATCTTGTAAGCTGCCTGGAGTCCCATTGGGGAGAAAAGTAGGAAATAAATATCTAAATCAATATATAGAAGTGTTTAGGTGATGAACAGCCACCTATTAGACATAGGTGATTCAGAACATTGCAGATGTATCTAAATTACTAAAATATTATTAGAATATTGTTTGAATTACTATGTGGAAAGAAATGCCTCTCTCTGGTGGAAACATCACTCTTATTGTGGTGTATAACCTCACTTGTTTTTAGTTTCACATTGTAAGTCAAAGAAGCCAAAAACACAATCCATGTAGTACCTTTTATTAGGACCAATCCAATCACACATAACAGTGTGCAAGCTTTTGAGTCCCCCAGAACTCTTTATCAGGGCAGATGCTACAAGGACCAACATGGTTGTAAACAACCTGACTACAGTAAATCAGTCTAAGAACATAAAATGTTCTAGATACTTTTAATTCTGGCCCCTCTGGCAAAATCCCTTATCTGGCTAGCACAAGCCAGCCCTGTTATTATATACTTGAATGCGTCTAAGTTGATCTGCAGTCATGCTTCATTCCGTTGGTTGTTCTGTTGAATCTGTTCTTCGGTGTTTTCAATTGGCTTTACCACCTCCATGTTGTGTCCCAGGAAAACTGTTTGTTCCCAGTTTAGCCTTGTGTGTAGGCCAGTAGCTACAGCAGGGCCTCTGGGGCCCTGCCCTCTGACTTCCTGATAAGCCTCCTCCCACTCAGGGCCCCCGACCTGGCGGAGCAGGGAGGGAGGGGAAGAGGCAGCCGCAGCGGGTCTTTGTGCTCTCGCAGCCGGCTTTGAAGCCGGCTGTGAAAGCAGGAAGACCTGGCCTGCTGGCCCCACCTCTCTCTGCCTCCTGCTCAAGCAGGAGGGGAGGGCGAGAAGCAGTGGGTCTTTGTGCTGTCACAGCTGGCTTTGAACCTGGCTGCGAGAAGCAGGAAGACCGGCCTGGGGAGGTTGCTGAGCTCCTTGCTGAGCAGGAGAGGAGGGCGAGAGGCTGCGGCCATGGCAGGTCTTCGTCTTCATGCTCTTGCAGCTGGCTTCAGATCCGGCTGCGAAAGAAGGAAGACTCGGCCCTCCACTTGCCCTCCAACTTTCTAAAATGCCGGGTGACTTGCAAAATTCTGGCTATGCCCCTGCTTGTGTGAAAGTCTTCATGGAAGATTTTGCTACCATAGGAAATATCTTACACCAATCTCGTCAACTCTGGAAGCTACACAGGGTCGGCCCTGGTTAGTACTTGGATGGGAGACCACTAAGGAATACCAGGGTCACTGTGCAGAAGTAGGCAATGGCAAACCACCTCTGTTCATTTCTTGCCTTGAAAATCCTACAGGGTCACCATAAGTGGGCTGAGAATTGGCGGCACTTTCCACCACCACTGGCAAATTCACTTTAACTACATCTGTTCTCTTGTACTCAAATGCCACTGCTCTGTCTGGAAGACCATGTTGCTTAGAGCAAAGCTATGGAGCAGGTGGCAAATGAGATAAAGCTAAAAGCCTCAAGTCAAGGGAAATACACTGCATCTCAAAGAAAGCTATCTCAGTATAGCAATTATGGAGTCTTTGATCATCTGGAAAAAGAGACTTCTACTGCCAATAAAAACATATTTCACGTTCCCTCTCATTACTTGGATTTTTCAGAAGGCAGTGTTTTTCCAGGTAAGCTATAGGAACAGCTTGTATGTGTGGGTGTCTTTGAAAGAAGAAACTTCATTTCCCTCCCACCCTCAGTATAAGAGGTACTTGAGAGTTGTAGCACAGCTGGGCACCAAAGAAGTTATATTTTTCATCTGACAACCTGTTTATCACAGTTCTATATTGCCTTTCTGCAGAGGAGTTCAGAGTAGCATGCCACGGTTTTTTAATTTCTCCATGTTAGCAGGAGTTTCTTTAGGTGTCAATCTGTAAATGGGCATTCATGTGCTTTCTCTGTTGAGACTCCTACCTTGTGGAATGGCCTGCCTGGGAAGATCAGGAAAGCTCCTGTTCTCTTGGCCTTCTGCAAACTATGCAAAACTGAACTATTCAAGAGGGCTTTTCTAAGCTGGTAATAAGGCTGCACAGCACAAAATGATTTCACAAACTTACTTGGTTAAATGATTAGGACTTGTAGCTATAGAATGTCCCATTTTGTTGATTGTACCATACCATCTCACTATGTATAATCCACCCTGAGTTCATGTGAGAAAGGCGGACTACAAATAACATAAATAAAAGAAGAAATAGATGTATTTCTCCAAGAGGTGGATTAGGCTGAGGACCAAACCAGACATGACGGTGCCCTTGTAGCTGCCACAAGGATACTACTGACATTTTAAAGTCATTTTAAAAATGTAGTGAGAGCCTGATCAGGCTCACATTGTGGTGCTCTTTCCTTCCCTCGCCCTTGACGTCTCTAGTTGCCTAATCAGCTGTGGGGAGGGTGCGGGCATTTCGGCCCTTGAAAAGGGTGGGGGGACAAGAGTGCCCCAGACTGCCACATTATGGGCTCCATCAGGATCAGACCCTTTCAGTATTTTTAAATGACGGCAGCATCCTAATGGCAGCCATGAGGATGTCATCACATGTAATTTGGCCCTGAGAGAAAGAGCAATTGGCCTAAAAACACTTATTAAGCTTCATGGCTGAGCTGGGACCTGAACACAGCAGGCCTACTTAATGTCTAACCACTACACCACACTGGCTTTCCTCCCTATTGGAAGGGAACAACACAGCAGTTCCTTAAAGTATGAGGAAGTCTAACAAAATCATATTTTCCTAACATGGGGGAACTTCCTGAAGGCTACAGAATTTCTTGGTATTTTTAGTTTTGTTCTTTACACCCTCAGATTTGGGTGGTTTAACAATCCTCTCAATAAGGGATTTAGTAATAGGTCTGAAGATGGTCCAAGCATAAAGTAGGAAGAAAACTTGCCCCCCAAAAAAGTCTTGCTCTTTTGGAACGCAGGAATTTACACATGATTCTATTTCCCACCCCACCCCCAATTATGAGAACCTTTTGCCTTTAGTGAATGCAGACATCTTCCTTCCAGGTCAAACCAGTTGTTTCCCCAGCAAATAAGATATCAGTTGTAATTCCAGGAGATCTCCAGGTCCCACCTGGAGACTGGCAACCCTAGGATCATCAGTACACATCCAGACTAAAGTTGTGGATTCTGTCCTGTTTTCTGGCTCACTGTGTTAAGCAGGCAAACCTCATGAATCCAGACTCCAGTTCAGCTGAGTTTACATTGCTTGGCCCTTTTCCAGATGTTTGGTGTATCCAGTAAACTGCATCGCAGGCTATGTAGGCTTGCTTAGTCAGGCCTTTCCTTCAGTGTCTGGAAAATTATCTTAGTCACTTTTGTACCAGCATTTCCTTAGGGATATGTATCCCCCCTCCCCGAACTGCACCTGGAACCCTACCTTCCTCATAGGAAAACCCTAGCCTTTTCTCTTTAGACAGGCAATTAAGCATTACTTCATAACCTGTAGTCCTGGCTCAAACTAAGTATGAACAGGAGTTGAGACAGGAAATACAGTCCACTAAGCCAACCTCTTACCATATTTCTGTCTGCACACTGATGGTTTAAGGTTGGACAGAAGGAAGTCTGAAGATGCCACATATCCTTCTGGAAGTAAACCTTTGGAGGTGTGGCCAAACTTCTTTATAGTAAATCTTATTTGCCTGAGAGCAGAATGCAAGCATTTTGTACTCTTTACATTGCAGTCCTTTTTGCTAAGTTGTGCTTAAAGTCACATGAAAGAACATCCCATGCCAGTGATGTACTCCAAAAGCCTCAGGAGCACCAGTTACATCTGTGGGAGTGAAGTCTGAACTTGAAATTGCAAGCGTATTCCTGTCCACACTTGAGGACCCTGTACTAGTGTACTTGGGTCTATGGCCCCATGACTTTACCCTGGTTCCTCCCTCCATGGGATTCTTTTAGCACAGATACATCTTTCAGACTATGAAAAGGATACTGAAATACATGAAAATCCAAGATTCAGCCTTGTGTTAAAGGACTAAGCAAAATGACACTTCACCTCCCTCAGATGTGTATTTCAGCTGCCAAAAGCTGTTATTGCATGCAGGAGGTGACTGATATATGGATCAGGACTGAAGTGTTGGGGGTTAACTCTCCCCATCCCTACATTGTATCTCTGATCTGAACTGTAGCCCCCTGCAGTGGGAGGGGCTACTTTGAATCCCAGGAATTAAAATTAAACCTACTTGTACTGTGCCTTTTACCACTTGGGCTTAAAGCAGCTCAGTTGAGGACCATTTCTGATAAAGGAAACAGTGTGTGTGTGTGTGAATGTGTGTGGAAGTGAGAGTTACCTAGACCTCACCAGTGCTTTCCCAGGGCCATGACAATGAACCAAATTGGGCCCTCCTGTACCTGGTTTTTTGCAGAAAAGAGCCCTAGCATCCTGCTTGGTTTAACACTAATAGCCTTAAATTACCTGTATGCTCCTACCAGCTTGCTTCTTTCTCAATGTCTTAGGTTTGTTTAGGGTGCTTTTCTTCTAAGATCAGAATTTGAAACGTTCGCTTCATACTATGAAAAGATAAGGACAATTCATTTTCTTGTGGTTCTTGCTATCCAGAGATGAACACAGACAAGCAGCGGGATACTGATGAGGTTCCAGACAATAGTGGGAGGAAGTTCTAAAACACAAAAATAAAAAAGAGGAAACGGGGGGATCATAATGGAACCAGTGTCTGGGCAGAGAATGAAACCTGGAAATAAGAACAGAAAGGCTGGCAAACTGCTTGCCGTCCCTCTAGTGCTGGGGCACCATAAGGGAGTAGCAAGGCACACCCAGGGAGGCATCTCCTTTTCCCTGCTAGTGGCAGCCTGGAAACAACACTGAAGATTGAAGACAACAAAGTGCCATCATTACAATTAGCATTAGGGCAGAAGAGGCATGTATTCACACAGATGCCACTGGCCTAGTAGGTTTTAAAGGCTACTTGCATTCCAGCTGCTGAATAATATTACCTAATTTGGCGTCCATTGACTCTGTACCTAGTGCAACACTTTAACCTCCAACATTGTCATATAAGAACCACCATGATTTTATTTACTCTCAACCATACAAGGGACTTTTGTGTCTCATTTAGTGCTGGAGCCATTTGACATAACTGCTGCCTTTCTTATTCACAAAAAAGAGAATGCCATGCTTTTCTTTCCAAGCGATTTGATGACCTGTGTTTGCACAGAGTTTTGTGATATTTGGGTTAGTCTTAATAAAGGTATTACACAACTTTTGCTTTTGTGCTGTTACAACAGTATCTGTCATTGTTTCAGTCTTCAGATTCTATAAAAACTATCACTCAAAATGTAGTCAATCTAGAGTTCCAACATATAAGTTCCAAATCATGAAGTATGTGGCCTTGTACATTGTGGGTTCCCGTACTGTAGTACACTGTTTCTCTAATTGTTCAGAAAGGCCTTTTTAAATTAAAGGAATAGGGTCATATTGAATACATGTGAAATTTTAGAGGTTTCATTGCAATGTTCATTGAATACGTTCTACTGATTGTACTGTTATTCTAATTTTTAATCCAGTTTTGTTTTTGTTTTTTGCATGTATTATACTGTTTTATTGCATGCACTATACTGTTTTAGTGTACCACGCTCTAATTTGGTAGTCCTGTTTTATCGCACTGCTGATTGTATTATATTGCTGTGACTAAATGGTTTGTAAACGTGTAATCTGCCTTGAGTTTCAGTGAGAAAGGTAGAAAACAAATGAAATAAATACATTTGAAAGTTTTTTGCTCTGCATATTAACTGAGGGAGGATTTTTTAAATTTACATTATTTATAGCCTGCCTTTCTCACAGGGACTCAGGGTGGATCACACAAAGTAAGTCAGTACAATAAAAAAATGGGAAATTCAATAACCAATGCATTAGGGTTTTAGAAGCCTGGAACCACCAGAAAGAACTGAAGCATAGCATAAGTATTAACATGATACATTAAGCAGTACAAAGATTTCATAATAGGAACCTACTTACAATAAGCAATACATAGTGGTATAGACCACATTCTCTAATTGTTATCCAAGTAAGTGTGTGAACCATTTTGCACAGTACAACTCTATTACCTGTGCAGAAATTTGAATAACTCAGTTTTGCTAGTTTGCAGAAAGCCAAGAGAGTGGGATCTTCCCTAACCACCTTGGGCAGGTCATTCCACAAGGTGGGAATCACAACAGAGAAAGCATGTGAATGCACAGTTTTGATTCTGCCCATTTGCAAGTTGGCACCTGCAGAAGCCCCTGCTGACATGAGCGAAGTTGTTGTGGTTGAGCATGGGAAGACAGGCGGTCCTGTAAATAAGAAGGGTCAAGGCCATTGTTGCCCTGCAAGGCACTTATAGCGCTCCTTTGGACTTACGAACTCTGTAATAACTGGACTGTGCAGTGTTTGCAAAAGGGAATGGACTGTGTGGTAACCCTAAGATGATACCAACTACAGACATGCGCCCAGCAGAGGAAAATCTTCTCCTGAGATGATGTGCCACTGGTTCCTGGGGTTACCTGTCATCCCTTGCCTGCATCGCAGCAGGAAGAGAACCAAGCTCCGTAGCCACGTGAAGCACAGTAAGGCCAGTAATCATTTGCTGTTTAAATGGACACCATGCCAAGCCATATGACCAGAGATCTTGAAAAGAAACTCCATGAGCTAGCATCTTCTCTGACATGCAGGCACCTTCCCCCCCAACACACCTTCGCCTAACATTGCATGTAGGCGATCCAGCATGACAAAGGATCCACAGCCATGAGAGGATTAGAGGGGTGACAAGTACCAGCTAAACGCATCAACTGGAACCATCAACAGACCATCAATGACAATGACTCCGGCTGCCTCAGCTATTGTTCTCAAAGGCACCACTGTTAAGAGTAAATAGAATCCAATATTGCCCAACCATTAAGCCCCCTTCCTCCTGAAACTAGGTTTTGATTAGGAAACTTCCTGGGACTGACCAAGGGGACATGACAAGGGAAGTGGCCAGCGAAGCCCACCCCCAAGTCCCAATAGTGTATAAAAGAGCATGATCCACCATGCTCTCTCCTCTGCCTCTAGATCCACCCTTATCTCCACAACTCTTGGTTTTAGCGCTGCTTCCCACGTGTTCTGCTGGCTCAGAATACGACCCCGTTTTCCCCTTATTTTTCTGTGGATCGCTTCATCTCGCCAAGGACAGGTACATATTCTCCTGCTAATGCGAACATCACTATCCCTTTCTATCTATATTTCCTAGGTCTGATTAATTGTGTGTATGATTGTGTTTTTATTGTATGTCTGAAATATACTTTCCAGTAAAGAAACCATTTCTTTTGGACTTGGCTTCTGCATTTATTTCTGGGTGACTGGAAAAGGCGGGACTCCTGTATACACAGGCTATTGCTCCCTTAAAAGCCAACTGCATATTAATAATTATAATTCCCCACAGTTATTTATCTATCAGAGCAATTTGGCTAACACCATTAAGGCTTTGTATGTGATAGCCAATACCTTAAACTGAGCCTGGTAACAAATGGGCAGCCAATGCAGTGTTTGCAGAATGGGAGTAATATGCATATTCCATCGAATTTCTGCTAACAGCCGAGCTATAGCATTCTGGACCAGTTGGAGTTTCCAAATTGATTCTGAGGGGAGACCAATGTAGTCTAGTCTTGATGTTACTGTGGCATGGATCCAGGTGGCCAGGTCATATGGCAACCACCCATCCTTGCAGAATTTATTACGTGACCTCTAAGAAAGTTCTCCTCATCCCGGTATCTGACCCCTCTTGGATTTCACAGGTAACCATCCAAAGAGCAAAGTATTTGTTGTGTAACAACAGATTCTGTATGAAGGACAATTCTAGTTTAGACTATCAATTAAGTACTTAGAATTTGGTGATGGTGATATGGAGGTTAGGATAGAAGATTAGGAATTGTGAATTATAAGGTTTATGATTAGGTTTTATAATGTGACGTAATGAGCCTACATAGGTGTAATGTTTCTTTAAGAATGTTAATAATATATTTTTAAAGACTTAAGTTGCTATGAAGGATCAAAACCAAACAGCCTGCCCAGGCAAAGCCAGATTTCCATTGCTGCCTTAATGATGAGGAGTTCTTGAAATTTTGCAGGAATATACTTGCCTAGTGTTTGCCATACATGCAGAGGATGCAATGCAGTTGTTTCCAAAATAGTTAAATGAGGAATTTGTAAAATATGAGGAAGCTGCCACTGTGAGGACAAGGATACTACTATTGTATAAGCCTTAAGAATTAGAAAGTTAAAGGCTCTTCTTTTGATTGGTAAACTCATCCTTGGCAATGAGAACCACAGGGACCCTATGATTCACAGAATCACAGAATCATAGCCCTGTAATATCATGATGCTGCCTGAGGACCCACAAAATCAAATTAAATTTTAAAATGTAAAAGGCGAGAGGAGAGGGGCAACCTAACCATATAGGATTAGAGACACAGTAATTAGAATCTCCTTTAGATACTGGCAGGATGCATTGAAGCTAGAGCCAATCAGTGAATGCTTGAAAGAAGTAAAAAGATCACCCCCGCACGCATAAACACACACAACACAACACCCAGCCCCGCGCGGGCCCCATTACTTGGCGTGGGCAGCCGGGCTCCCGGCGGGGCTTGTGGGTGCCTGTGTCTGGCGGGGCTCCGTCTGCCCAGGCTGCGGGCTCCCAGCTTGGCCAGACTCGGGTGGAGATGCGGCGGGGCTGGCGGAGGCGGCGGCTGGAAGTGCATGGCGGCCGCCGCGGTGGCGTTGGTGGCGGCGTTCATGGCGAGCAGGCTGAAGAAGCCCGAGTGGGACCAGGAGCGTGTCCAGGGGGGGCTCGAGGGCGGCAAAGGCAGCCGCGAGGGCAGCGAGGTGAAAGCCTGCTGAGGGGGCGGCGAAGAAGGGGTGCTGGAAGGAGCCGCCACCGCTCCGCCGCCCGCCCTGGCCGCCTCTCCACCAGCCTGGCCGTGGCGGTGGGACTCCGGGTGCTCCTCGGCCCTGCCGGCCCCTGGCTTGGAAGGGTCCCACAGGCAGGCGGAGGTGGCAAAGGGGTGGCAGTCGGGTGGCTGCTGCGGCGGGTTGTTTCAGGGCTTGTAGCAGGGGCAGCTTCTGCGGCTGGGCCTTGGCGGGGGGGAGCTTTTGACGTGGGGGCGGCAGGGGAATTAGCGCCCTGCTAGTATCTAAGCCCTAGGCGAGATACTAGCAGGCCTAGTGATAGGGCCGGCCCTGAGCCAGGTGCAAGTGGAGGAGTGGGGAATCAAAGCCAGTTCTCCCAGATTAGAGTCTGCGCACTTAACCACTACACCAAACTGGCTCTCTGGCATATGATATGAAGTTGCCAGATGTTATTTTCGGAGCATTTTTTCTGGCTTCTTATTGGAACCCCTGTTGCAAGTCAGGACAACCGTGGCAGACAACTTTAATAGGGGGCAGTTGTCTATAACTCCTCTCTGAAATCTGTTTTCCCATGGGTTCTAACTTGAGTTGTTATGATTGTAATCAAGAATGCAAAACCCTAAATTTAAAATATTAGTTAAGTATATAAGGAGCTGTATGGTTAAGCTTGTGACAAACTGTATTTTCATCAACAATTGGGATGAACTTCATTACAAATTGAACTCTTGCATACGTCTCTTGGTTTAATGATACATCTACATGATATACCTGATGGACTGTGCCCAAAATTAGTTTTCAAATGGCAGTGAACAGAAAACTCCACACAGAAGGTTTTTTCCAACTTTGCTGCAAAAAAAGTCATCAACGGCTAGATCACTATAGTACAATAATGATATAACAATCTTTTGCCACAATTGAGTTGTTCCTTCATATTCCAAGCTTTCATTATTTTCAAAAAGCAAGTCTATAACCCAGAGATGTACCTTTTCCCCCTTTAAACCCAAAATCTGGAACCAGTAGATTGTGACAACAGATGATTATAACATTATTATTATTATAATACTATAGTTCAATTACAATAACTGTGTTTTTTTTTTAAAAAAAGCTCTCTAGTATATGGCAGGGGAAATGGCAGCTGATGGAGAGAAGTCCACACAAAAATCCCATGTAGATGCTCCATTGCCAGTCAAATGCCTCCACATTTGTGATGGTGGTGGTTACAGGGAAATGAAGAATCCTTGCATATGGATACAGCTATAAGAGGTATGATATTTCCAGAGAACAAGGATGAATATTCATTGACTGAAGCTTGTATTAGCCCACATTATTTTAGTAAATCCAAACAACAAGGGAAAAAGACTAGTGTCACAGGTATCCCAAATATACAAATTCTACTAGTAGAAAATACCATCAAAAATGGCCAAAACAATATATTTCAACAATTATAAAGTTGGTGGTGTCACAACAACAACATTATGCATACTGTAACTATATTAAGGCATAAGATACAATATTTCCTCCTTTGAAGATAAGACATAAAGTCCATGTATTCAGTGTAACTTGGTAGAAGGAGTCCACATAGTATAACATATTTCAAACAGCCTTTGCAAAGATGCCCATTATGGAAGATGCATTTCCTTTGACTTCTTCAGTTTGCCGGCTGTGTGAGCAGAACCTGATTTCAGCAACTTCAACAGACCACAAGGTTCATAGTATAAGGAGCGAACCTATGATTAGCTCCTTATACTATACTATAATCTTGTAGCCTGTTGAAATTGTTGAAATCAGGTTCCGCTCACACAGCCGGCAAACTGAATAAGTCAAAGGAAACGCATCTTCCAAATATCTAGAATGGGCGTCTTTGCAAAGGCTGCTTGAAATATGTTATGACTATGTGGACTCCTACTATCAAGTTATCAAGGTACACTGAATACATGGACTTTATGTCTTATCTTCAAAGGAGGAAATATTGTATCATGGCTTAATATAGTTACAGTATGCATAAATGTTGTTGTTGTGACACCAACTTTATAAATGTTTAAATATATTGTTTTGGCAATTTTTGATAATGTTTTCTACTAGTGGAATTTGTATATTTGGGATTCACATTATTTTTAGAGCAACAGCCACCTATACATAGAGTTACGGCATGAGGTATAGGTCCCAGAAAGGGCAATGAATGTGCACGTCTTGAAGAGGGAAAAGAAAAAATTACCACCACAAAATGGAGCTTCCAGTGCATGGCAATAGCAACAGCAAATTATGCAGTCTTCTAGATATACAAAGTAAAAATATAAAGCTGAACTACTAAAGGTATTTTTTTTAAGTTGCAGAAATATCTGTTGACACGACAGTGTCAAAAGTTGATATTTACACCTTAGGAAATGCCTGAAAACACTGCAGCAAACTCGAAGGGCAAAACAAAAAACAAAACCTGTGAGTGAAACAATGATTTGGAAAGGCTATCAGGAGTCCCATCTCATAACATCGAATCCAGACACTTTGAATTAAATGGGAACTGGCACATAACTACTGTTGCTGCAAAACACAAATCTGCACAATATGTACATGCTTTTTAGTTATGAAATCCCAGATGGAACTTATTTTGGCTGTCCACCACAACCTTATTTCCCTAGTCATAAGCACTGTCATCATGATCGTTTATCCCATTTGTTTGTAATTTTTGCTTTTAATATTAGCCACTTAAGCTTCTGCTCTCAAACACAGCACTACTAAAGCCTCGTCATAAAAAAAACAACCACCAGGCAAACCTATGGATTTTAAGGGCAAACTGTTTTCCTAACATTTTTCTTATTGACTCCTAAATGTTTAGCCAACCAGATAATGTTAACAATAATCCAGCCTAAACAGGAGTAGAAGAATCATGTGGCCCAAGTTACAAATGTCTTAAACCCCAAGTAGTGCTCCCTCTGCAAGACTGATCATAGCAAACAGTCCCAGTAAGGTGCATGGCGCCAAAACCACTTTCATCAAAACAACTGAGTTCAAAACATTTACAAGTAGCAGAATCATCCTTCATTCATTTTTGCATCTTAAATTAGCACTGATAATACTTCAGGGATTAACAACAGGCATTACTCCGGTAATCTTTCCAGCAATTCTGCACAGTGTTGCTGTTCTTATTGTCATATTGTAAATGGACAGTAGAAAAGAGCAAAAGACTAATATTTTTTTTTTTGTGGCACGGGATGAGTTTTCATGAGTCACTGCTCACTTTTTCAGTCTCTTGCTCTTTTCTACTGCTACAGACAGACTAACATGGCTACCAATCTTGTAAATGGACAGTGGAGATCTTATCCAAGGCCACCTCATCACTTCACAGCACAGGTAACATTTGAACTAGGAACTTCGGAGGTCACGGTTTTTAGCCCCTCTGCTACATCAAATATCACTCCTGTATACACCTTCAGGAGCTGCGGTGGCTCAGGTGGTTAAGAGGCTGAACTGGAGGCTTTGGAAGGTCAGTGGTTCAGCAGGTCAAGACCCGGGTGCCGCAAGACGGAGTGACCTCCCATCTCTAGTTCCAGCTCCTGCCAACCTAGCAGTTCGAAAGCAAGAAATTGCAAGTAGATAAATAGGTACCACTACAGTGGGAAGGTAACAGCGTTCCGTGCACCTTGGTGTTTAGTCATGCCGGCCACATGACCACGGAAACGTCTTCGGACAGCGCTGGCTCTTCGGCTTTGAAACGGAGATGAGCACCGCAACCCTAGAGTTGGATTCGACTGGCTTTCGAGCAAGGGAACCTTTACCTTTACTATAGACCTTCAAGATGATTTGCAAATGCCTTTCAACACAACAAAGTAATAAAGAAAAACTACCTGAAGTGGGTATTCAGGCTTAATGGATTGTGCTGGGCAAATAGCAGCATGGCATCCATACCAAAGGATTTGTCTCCATAAAAATATAGAACATATTCTAACAAATGTGCATATCCTTGTCCTTCAGTCCATAAACCTTGTATACTTTAAAAAAGAAAATAAAATCCACATAAATCGAATCAAGCATTTTGTTTGAATAGGCTTCCCAACATCAATTTGCAGTCTCAAGGGTAAACAAGTTAACAAACAAAATCTACAATAAAAATTAGTAAAGGGAAAATTCTGATTGAGATCTATATAGGTGATGCCTTCTGTTTAGTAAGACACAGGGAGGGGAAAACAAACCTGACCCAAAAACTGGAATCAAGAACCAAAAGGGTGAGAAGAAAGTCTAATGAAGGGCCAATATTAAAAACCTAGTTAAAACTTATAATATACAAAAAAAAAAAAGTATTTATTAGAAAGACCAGGGGTTTTTTGGGGCCGGAACATGCTGGAGCACCGCTCCGGGAGCCCAGGCGCCGTAAAAAAAAGGTGGTGGCAGCAAGCCCCGCCCCCAGCTCCCCACACTGCAGCCCCCCGCCGCCTCCCAGGGCCAGCGCCGGAGCGCTGCCGCCCGTGGGAGAGCAGAAGAGGCCCCCCTGCCACCTCCCTAGGCCAACGCTGGAGCGCTGCGGCCCGTGGGAGGCCAGAAGAGGCCCCCCGCCGCGTCCACGGGCCAGCGCCAGAGCGCTGCGGCCTGTGAGAGGGCAGAAAAGGTCCCCCCGCTGGCTCCCGGGGTAAGTGAGGGATCAGCGGGGGGTGGTGGAGGCTTGATTGGGGGAGTGGGGTGGGTGGGAGAGCCTCCCCCCTCCCCCATCTCTTTGTCCTCTTTCTTTCCCTCCCTTCACCTCTTTCCCTTCTCGCTCTTTCTTTCTTTCCCTCCTTTCATTCTCTCCTTCTTCCCTTCTCGCTCTTTCTTTCCCTTCTTCTTTCCTTCTTTCTTTCACTCTTTCATTCCTTCGTTCCTTCTCTCTACTCTCTCTCTCTCTTTTCTTCCCTCTTTCCTCCTTCTGCGGCCCAACTCTAGTGAGAAGGGGTTTAAAGTTTAAACCCCTTCTCTCTTTGCTCCCCCCCCCCGGGGAAGGGAAGGGGAGGCTTTTGAAGATGCCTCCCCCCTTTTGCTTCCCTTTCTGACATCACTTCCGGTGATGGCAGGGGTAATTGCATATGCTAATGAGCTATTATGCAAATAGCCTAGTAGCTCATTAGCATAACATATGCTAATGAGCTCTTGCAGCTCTTTTTCTAGGAAAAGACCCCTGAGAAAGACAGTTAAAAACATACATAAGGGCCCAATGAAAGCCTCGTAAAAAAGTATAGCCTAAACACAAGGGCCAATACATATGACCTGATGCATTTCTGCCCTATTAGGGCCTTCTTCAGAGGTCAAACAATATTGAGGTACACATAACTTAAATACATATTTCAATAAGATAACCAATAAGTGAATATTGGACCAGGAAGAGGAAGGTTAAGCAGCAAGATCTAGAGACACATGACAAAGATGTTTGTGAGGCCTCAAAAGGTGAAGATCATGTGTCTGGTGCCAAATGCACAGTTGCTGAATTAGAACATCTTCCAATTTAGCTCCAAAAACACATATGTGGCTATCAAAGTCAGAGCTAGAGTGTCCTCAAGCAAATAGCAGTGCTATTGAGTAGGTGTGGTTCTAATTCAGCAACTGTGCGTTTGGCACCAGACACATGACTTTCACCTTTTGAGGCCTCACAAACATGTATGTTTTTAACTGTCTTACTAATAAATACTTGTATTTTTGTATATTATAAGTTTTAACTAGGTTTTTAATATGGGCCCTTCATTAGACTTTCTTCTCACCCTTTTGGTTCTTGATGCCTTCTGTTTATTCTGCATGAAAAGGAGTCCAGTGAAACCTTAAAGACTAAAAATATTTATCTCAGCATAAGCTTTCATGAGACAGAGCTCCCTTCATCAGAAGCATGAACTGTATATCTGTTAGGCAGACGAATACATATAATGCATCTGATGAAGTGAGCTCTGCGTCAAAGCTTATGCTGGAATAAATCTTGTTAGTTTTTAAGGCTGTGTACTTTTACATTTGCCACATTAAAATATATTCTTAATTAGTGAAGATAACTACAGAACTTCCTGTATTATTTCTTTGTGCTTGCATTTCCCAAAGGTTTCAGAAAACTGTCCATTGTTTGCAAGGAATAAGAATGGAACAGCAAGCCTAGAGAATGTTTAGACATGGTGATGTAGTGACTCCTAGTGGTTCTTACTGAAGGAGATCAAGATGACAAATCCTGTCAAATCCTGTGAGACAAGGCAATATAAATTAAAGACCTTAGGCACCCCTTACAAATTTATTAAAAGCTTTTGTGGTCTTGAGTCTAGTTCACCAAAGTCATGCAAGAAAAGTAAACTGAAACGTTGCCCTAATGTTGCAGTTTCCATTTCTATCATATTTTCCTCCAATCTCCATTCCATCCACAACATGCTCCTTTCTCCAGAACCCCAAATAGGAGGAGGGGACGGGTCACCCCTCCCAGCAAGCTTCAGGTTAAAAGGCATTCTTTTTCCTGAAACACCACAATCTCCCTGTATTTCCAAAGAATGCTGAGTCGGAAGAGATCCAGCAATCTTTAAAGTAAGCTATATCAACCTGCCCTGAGTGGTGCCTATCCAGGGCTGGAGGCTCCAGTGTCTCAAGGATTTTTCCCTTGCTGAATGCCTCTTACATTTAAGCATTTCCCACTGCCTTTCACTTAATTCCAATGTTTAAAAACTGCTTCTTGTTCTAAACATTCTTTTACCCATATTTGAAATCTATCAGTACACACTTTTCTTTGATTTCTTAGGCTAAATATAACTGGACTTATTATGAAAGTAACACGGGGGGCACATTTGCATGTTGATCTTAGGCTACTTCCACATGGTAATGACTCTCTGTGCAGCTCTGGTTGCTGCTTTAAATAGAGGGGAAGCCGATGAACCAGAGGTCACTCTATCAGCCTCCAGCTCTCAGAGCCTACATGTATTTATTCATTTACAACATTTATGCATTTATATAAGGATGGACTGCATTTCCCACCTTTTAGGGAAGTGGAAGCAAGATGTTGTGTTTCACTTGCAAGAAACTATACCTGTCCCCTTTTATTTCTGTTGTTCTGTATTACATTTATTTAGTCCTAGGTGCTACCAAAGAAGAGCTTTGCTGGGGAGAGGGGTTAAAACTCCTGAAAAATAAATGCCAAACACGAAATCATGAAATTACATTGCAAGATCTGGGCTGCTATTTTGAGGTTGCTGGGCAACCCAATACAACTGCAACCATGGGAGCCTGATGACCAGCAGCGAAGCCAAGAGGTGTGTGGAGCTTCACTCAATTACACTGCTGGCCCAATCTGCCATCCACCCCCTAATGTGAGTTTATAAAGGCCATCTGCTGAAGTGGGGTCTGACTCATAAAAGCTTATGCTGAAATAAAAATTAGTTAAGCCTCTCAGAAGCCAACAAGTCTCGTGCCTATGGATGCTATTATTGCTTGTCAGTGACGCAGAACTAGACGCTTTCCTCCACGCATGGAAAGCACAGCAGAGCTATGCACTGTCTTACTGATCATCACATGGTTCTTCTTCTCGCAGAGATTTTTCCTGATAATTCCAGTTAACAGAATTTATTTATTTAGATACATCCCACTTCTCTCCCCATTGAGAGCCCGTTCTCTTTTCCTTCATTAACAGAATTTCTAATGCCCCCATCCGGGGAAGAAACAAAATCCAAAGGTTGCAGAGTCATCTTTTACAGTGATTTTCAATCCTGCAAAGCGCCTTCGGCTGACAGAGATCGCATACAGCTTGGAATTTCAAATCCCTCTTTTGTAGACAGAGTGGGGGCGATAACTGAGTATGTCCCCCCCCCCCTTTGATGTTCCCTCAAACATACTAATCATGCCTCAGACCATTGCGTCGCCTGCTGTTACTTCACTCCGCTTGGGACTCGCACCCTTTTTCAAATCAGAAGAGACCCGAATTCTTCCCCTCCCGCCCCACGCGCCGTCCCGCCCCAGTCGCCTTTGGTGCCTCCTAAGAAACTGCACGATTCAACGTGAACTAAACTGCCCAGCATTTCACTCCTCAGAACCACTGAGCAAATCCACTACCAGTCCCGCCTGCCTGCCTGCAGCTCCTCCTTCAATAGAAGCAGATGTTTTGCGCCTGCGCAATGGACACTTAACGGCTCTTTGTGTGGGTGCGCGATTAGCATGCGTCGTAAGTGTGCGACTCCGGTCTCTTAGCAACGAAGGGAGGCGTCTGTGATGGCCGTGGAGCAGTTGATAGTGTTGTTGCTGCTTCTGGTGTTGGTCTTGGGGAAGGCTGAACCGGAGAAAGAAAATGATACTCTGTACTCGGAGGAAGATCCTACGAATGAGATGGGGCCCAGCGAGCCACCCGAGGTTTGGAGGGAAGAGAGAGCCGGACACAGAATGGGTGAGGGAGAAGCTGGGGGTTGCCTGAGGTAGTCGCTGTTCTAAAACACCGCTTTATAGAAGAAGTGTAAAAGAGGGCTTCGCCCACAGGTCCATCTAGTCTAGCACCCTACTCCCTCAGTGGCAGGCCGGTTTTTCTAGGAAGGCCATTAGCCGGCAGGAATCCTCCCCGCTGCCATTGCCTCTCAGCACCTGTTATTAATCGTTACACTGCCTATGAAAATGTAGGTTTTGTTTAGGTACCATAATCAGGACAGACTGGGAGGCCAAAACGGTTCTGGAAAAGAGCCAAAACCCCTCCTGCTGCCATGCCCCGCCTCCAAATGATAAAGGGCTAAAGAGCTGGCTGGAAAGAAAGGAGGGGCCACTGTGTCTGGGGCGAGCATAGGGTTGCCAGGACTGGGTTGGAAAATACCTGGAGACTTTGGGGGTGGATCCAGGAGCGGGTGGGGTTTGGGGAGGAGAGAGGCCATTTTCTCCAGGGGAACTGATCTCTGTTAGCTGGAGATCAGTTGTAAAAGTGGGCGATCTCCAGGCCCCATCAGGAGGCTGGCAA
Organism: Gekko japonicus; assembly: GCF_001447785.1. Classification (NCBI taxonomy): domain Eukaryota; kingdom Metazoa; phylum Chordata; class Lepidosauria; order Squamata; family Gekkonidae; genus Gekko; species Gekko japonicus. The sequence continues at coordinate 67,398 of NW_015163736.1, read as the reverse complement.
GCCTAGGCAAGCACAGCGTGAAGCTGGGTGCTACTGAGCTCCTCCGTGCTGGCCCTTGTGGGAGGGGAAGCACAGAGCACCAGCCCACTGGAATTTTCCCTGGTAAAGTAAATGGCCAGTCCAAGTCTGATCATAAGTAATGGTTGTTCATCTGTCTAACCCTAACAGCAATTACTTTTCTAGTCTCCTCTTTAAGCTATCTAAGTTAGTTACCATCACTCCCTTGAGAGCCTCTGAATCCAATAAATTAATTGTCTATGTAATGTCTGTCCTGAAGCTATTGCCTGTCTGTTTCACCCTGAGCCAATGGGGGGGGGGGGGATACTTTCTGTAAACTTTCTCCACTCCCTGCATAATTTGTTCTGTTTCTCCTAAACTAAAAAGCCCCAGATGGTTTAGCTATTCTTTGAACAGGAGCCTTGTCTAGTTCCTTGAGCTAATTCCTTTCTGCACTCTTTTCAGCTCTTTTTGAGATAAAAACTATATACAATGCATGGGGGGGAGGCAGTGTGGTGTCAATGGTTCGAATGTTGGAGTGGACTCTGGGATATTGGAGTTCATATTCCCACTCTGCTGTGAAAATTGAATGACTTTGGGCTAGTCACACTGTGTCAGCTTAATCTACCTCACGTGGCTATCCTGCAGTTAAAGTGGAAGAAGGGAGACTCATGTACATCACCCTGAGCTTCTTAGGGAAAGTGTGAGATAAACATGAGATAAATTGATAGAAAGTACAAAACATCTCTCTTGATTCATGGCTTCTTCCCGCAATCCCAAATGCTGATCCTCTTCATTCCCCTCCCCCCCCTCAAAGGCTCTTTGTCAGTTTGCCCCTGTGACCTGCACCCAGGCTACTGTGACCTCAACTGCTGCTGTGATTCAAGATGCGGCTCAGAATGCAGCATGGAGGGCTCTATGTGCCCCTTCTCCTTCTGTCTTCCAGGCAGCACTAGGTGAGGCAGCTGAATCTACTGCTTTCCAGTGTGAAAGGGATAAGGGCATTGGGTAGGTTACTATTTTTTTTCCTGTTAGGGA